>NW_017308020.1:4942-47768 GCF_000935625.1 Nanorana parkeri
CCTAAAAAAAAAAAAAAAAACAACATTTTCCAAACAGAACAAGCAGGGAATCACCAGCACTCAATAATGAAAGCAAAATATGTCCTTTTAATGGACAGAAGCGTCCGCCACGCAGGGTCCCTTCCTCAAGGCAGAAAACATGGGGAAGGGAAGGGACCCTGCGTGGCCCCGAAAGGTCGGTTCTTTTTGGATTTCTATGACGCTTCTGTCCATTAAAAGCAAAATTTTCTGTCCATTAATGAAAGCAAATTAAACATAATTTGCTTTCATTATTGAGTGCTGGTGATTCCCTGCTTGTTCTATGTCTGCACGGCGCCATCCGTGAATCAATATCACTGCGAGCACCATTTTTTCTTATCTGGCCGGGACTGTTGTGAGGTGTGCGGAGGGCTCCCCCAACGACCTACATCTTCCAAACAGGTTAAAACTTACCGGTGTCTTCACTGCGCACTCCCATCCGAAAATCTGAAAAATCCCGGGCGGCCGCAAAGGATCTTGGGGCGGGCGCATGCACAGTTCAGATCTTCGGCCGGGAGACGAGGAGAGACACAGGGTAAGTCTATGGACGGCGTGCACCCACATGCAGACTCCGTGGGACAGGAAGTGCCAGCAAGCACAGAGGAGTCAGCGCTGGATCGGAGACCCGCAGCAGCGCTGGAGAGAAGGCTAAAAATGACAGGAAAGAAGAAGATTGGATTAAGAGACATCATTTAAGGTAAGTGCTGATATTAACTTTGGGGGGAGGGAAAAAAATGTATGCTTTAATGTCACTTTAACTCCTTACTCCCATTGCATTCAAGAGATATATTCAGTTTACAGAACAACTATTTTTCTGAAAACAGAAAGTAATATGCAAGCAGCAAGTTCTAAATATTTAAAATGTATACTATGTGAATAAGAAAAACAAATATAAAATAGGTGTTATGTCAATTTGGCTCCAAAAGTAAAAAAAAAAAACGTTTACACTTATCTACAGGCAAACAGGTAAATACATAGGTAGATGAAATGTACAGTATAAAAAGAGAGCTCTTTTACCTGCCAAATAATTTGTAGTTCCATTCAGTTCTGAGATTTATACAGCTCTGTCACACAGCACAACACAACCCTCTCTGGTAGAGCCGGATTTTTCTCTGCTGCAGTTAAAGTAGAACTATGAGCAACATATATGAGCAACATATAAAATGACATATGTGATGTGGTTTTTATTTTTTGAGACCCTTCCCCTCTTGTAACATGGTATTAATACCTGTTGATCCTACAAGGAGATCTCTTAATTTGACACTTCCATTATCAGGCCAAGCTGTCAATCAAAAGATTCATTTTCAGATTTTAAGACAAACCATAGAACACCAAAAGTGGTGTCTAGAAGGTTAAGCTTGTATTCATACAATTTAAACCTTTTGTCCAAAAGAAAAAAAAGCTTTCGCTGTAACTTCTACAAAAGTGCCAATTGTTCCCATAATTGTGATGCATGTAACACAGTTCTTGCTCTTCCCCCAGCTGATGACTGGACAGTAAAAGGAGAGCCAGCAGACTGAAGAGCCCATCCCTCTCACTCTCTTCCATCTCCTGCATGTCCCTTGTTAGGACATAAGCAATGCAGCACAACGGACTGGCTCATTGTTCTGCTCCTCCCACTCCCAGTCTGAGCTTTGCTGCACAAGGCTTAAATCAAATTCAGGTACATTTTCTTGCATTAAAAATACATTTAAAGATAAAGTTTAGTTCCTTTTTTTGTCATACGGCATTAAGGACAAAAGTGTGTCCTCCATCCTGCTGGCTGATGGTTCCTTTAGAAATCCTCTTCAGAGTGGTGAACTTCTGGCGCTATATGAGTTAATTGCTTCAGTTGTTAATAGAAGAATCAAGCACTGCTTACCATCACTTTCCACCCCCACTGCCCACTGCCCATTCACAGAAATGCTTGCATTCCTTTCACAGGATGTACAGTATTCTGAGTTCTGAGTGGTGGAGAGCAATCTTGTCATTCATCTACCTCTTTGCCACTCACAGAACACACTGCCCTGCAATGAAATAATGCATTTGTTCGCAGCACATCAATGCAGCCCTTTGGTGTGAACTGGCCCTATATAAAGCAAGGCTTTCTGCCTTGCAACACTGCCCAAAGCAGCCCAAGGGGGCTGGTGTTAACCAGCCCTTAAAGCACATCTAAGGACTGAACAAACATTGCAAAGCTTAATCAAGAAAATGCTGTCAGCATATATTTATTTCGACAGAACATTGGGTTCCAGCAGGCTCAGGCATTGTAATGTGTATGTGTGTGTGTGTGGGAGGGGGGAATATATTTATGCAAATAGCAGCTTTGAGAAAGTCATTATTTCAAGAGCTTGTTGAAGAGGTCAGCACTGAAGTTTTCAGTAGCAAGAGCAGAGGTACACTATATGCTGTCAGCTACTTGCTGCAGATGTATATTCGTTTTTTTATTACAGAAATAGTCTCTAGAGATGTCTGCCTTGCCTAGACACTGTGGCTCATAAGAACTAGTTTATTATCATTCTTATTTTTTATGTTTTACAATGATGGACTGATGTTCATGAAAACCCATTAAGACTAAAATATTTCAGAGCCTACAGTGTCAGTAAAATCATTAATACAAGTCACCAGGAAGGCTAAGTTTTCATTAAAAAAGAATAATGATATACATAACCAACAGATCCTGGGTGATAATAAGTTATTTATAGAACTCCAGTTTAGATTGTTTTCATGACCTAGTTTCCAGGCCTTACTATTGTCTTAAACAATTTATATAGGCAACTATCACCCAATATTAGCATGAAGATCAACACGCCAAGGAATAAAGCTACCAACAGTATGCGTGTTATTCCTGTTTTTTTAAAGTGCAACTGTCATTTAAACCCAGGCCTCGGATAAGGTCTTCTAGATTCAAAGGCCATCATGAGAAGGCATGACCCTCCCCACTATGTTCTGGTTATTCCCTAAAACTACATCAATCAGCCATAACATTATGACCACGGAAAAGTGAAGTGAATAACAATGATTGCCTCTTACAATGGCACCTGGAATTTGGTGGAATGTATTAGGCAGCAAGTGAATGTTTTATATCTGAAGTTGATGTGTTGGAAGAAGAAAACAATGGGAAAGCGTGAGGATTTCAGTAACTTTAACAAGAGCCAAATTGTTATGGCTAGAGAACTGGGCAGGAGCCAGTGGCGTAACTAGAACCTTCAGGGCCCTGGTGCAAGAAACCATGAAGGGCCAGCCCCCCCCCCCAACCGCAATGGCACCACATGGTTAACAGGAAGGCTGCCGAGGTCCACGGCAAGCGCGGGACCTCAGACAGCCTCTTGTTTAAAATTTTAGTGCCGGTGTTCTGTCGAGAATGCTGACCCAGTATCTGCGCTTGCGTACAGACGGGATTAACAAGGAAACCGCCATTTATTTATAAAGTATTTGTTTGTAATGGTTAATTGTGACTGTTAATAATATGCCATGCATGGCAGTAAATGATGGATGAATATTATTAACGGTCAAGATTAACGATTTAAACGAAATACTTTGTGAATAAATCCCGGTTTCCTCGATAATATTGGTCTGTGCGCAAACGCAGATGCGGAGGTCGGCAAATTCGACTACATCGGCGCTCTCGACAGAACACCGGTATCTGCGTTTAGTATCGGGGCATTTTCACGAGTATGAGTACTCGTGAAAATGCCCAGTATTGGCAGTGGTGTATCCCTACTTAAAAATATAATGCATTGATGGGACTTGTAGTCCTACATATTTGGAGCTATTCTGCATTGCTGTATAATCATCATACAGCAATGCAGAATATCACCAGCTATGTGGGACTACAAGTCCCAGCAATACATTATAATAAAAGTCGGCTATGCAGAATGGCACCAGCTATAGAGGACTACAACTCCCAGTAATAATTTATACAGAAATGCAGATTAGTTCCATCTGCTATACAGGACTACAAACAACTCACAGAACATACAGGCACAGAGATTAAAGCACTTACCTTATCTAACTGTCCTCCAGGCTGGAACACCATTCAGCAGGGGTGTGTATTCAGGAAGCTCCCGGCCGAGGCCCCATTGCTGCCTGCGGTACAATTACACCCGGTGTGCGGCTCTCTGCCTCACTTGCAGGGTGGCCAAGTGGATGGCGCCCGGCGCCCCCCACCATTCATTCCCCTTTCCTGCCACTGGTATAATGGGGCCCCCCTCCTCCTCTCCTTGCGCGCTGCAGGATTTTTCAGTACTGGAGTATTCAGAAAAGAGCATATAAAAAGCTAAGCAGAAACTTTATTTTTTTTAAGTTAAGGTATGTGAATGGGAACTTGTAACACATATAAACAAGGTGTTTTCCCTATTTGGCTACAAAAGAGGCAATAAACTTTAAGGAGTAACGATCTGTATTTATAGGTTACTGCACTTTGCACATAATGTTTTCAATTATTGCTGGCTTATTGGATAACCGTGTTTAAAACAAATTGGATAATACCATACCTTCTTCTCACTACTGCTAAATGACAGATCCTGTCATCTTTTCATTTGTTATTGAACACAGCATTTTGTTTTAATCAAGATTTGCAATTATGCAATGTACCAGCAGACGCCGCAGTACTGACGTTTTCTTGTACCGCAGTGTTTTTGTACCATCTGTGTCAATCTGCCGCCAGCTGAGTGATCACATACAGTTCACGTGACCACTTGGCTACACCATTACATTTTTTCACAGTTCCTTCTCACCAAGTCCTGACAAAACTAAAGCAAAGTGTTGATAGATGTTCTCTCCTTCCCCTTTGGCAAGGGAAGAACAAGTGCTGTTGATCTACGTACTTACTCATTAGTGTCGCCATCCAACATCTGACCAGCAGAGATGCGGTTCTGAAAGCAGAAGTTGTGTTCTGTATAGGAAACAGAATTACAGTATATGGAAAACTTTTATAAGACTTGCCATTATCTCTTACAATATGATGTTAGACCGTGTGATACCATATTACAATATAATGATATCATACTTTAAATTATAAAACATTTGTAGTTAAAGAAGAACTCCAAGTATGCAAAAAGTTAACCCTTGCAGTAGGGCTATCCCCAAACTGCAAGCGGGAAGTGACATTAAACTTAGGCGTTAAATCCTAAAAATACATACTTTAAGTACTTTAACTATTAACAAAAATTTAGCCTATTTGTTTATCACTCAGCTGTAGATCCTCAAATCATCTCTGAATTAATGCTGACACTGTCCTTCCTTCTGGAGGGTGGCTACTTTTGTTTCCCATGGTCTCTGTGTGTGTTGTAAAGTAGCTACCACTCCAAGCTCGCTCCTGTGGGTATTTCTTTGATTTGAGCCCCCAGAGGAAAACGAGCAGTTAATGCTTACAGTGCAGGGGAAGCCCCACTGCAAGAGTTAACTTTTTACATTCCTGGAGTTCCTCTTTAAGCGGAATTCATTTGGTACATATCTTACAGTAAACTCTATATATGTAATTCTTTATTGACTTTATGTAATGAACAGTTTGGCAGTCTTACAGAAACCAGCCAGTATAATGTGTTTGGATCTTTGCAAATAGTGTTTTCTTTATTATCCATCTATTATCTACTTGTCGGTATGGTTCAGTTTTTGTATAGTTACCCATATTGCATTGTTACCTGCAGACAGACACCACAAGTTACATTTGATTGCTAGTATTCTCCCCCTGATTCATGGGTGCTGGATGTTTTGCAGGGTTCTTCCTCTGCCTTTTTATTCCTTGGAAAAGTTCTGAAAGTCATCTTAGGATTGCCAACAAGACATTTATAACTGTATCTTTAGTACAGTTATTATTATACAGGATTTATATAGCGCCAAAAGTTTGCACAGCGCTTTACAATATAAGGAAGACATTATAATCACAGTGTAATTCAAGACAAGATGGTAAGGAGGGCCCTTTTACATTTTAATGCCCCCCCCCCCCTGCAAATCCCCCCCAAGTCTTCCATTTACCTGCCCTATTGCTAGGAGCCACTCAGCTTTGCTTCCTTCTGCCTGCTTGTCAGGGGCAGTTCACAGGCAAGGGGGGATTCCCTTAACTCCTCCTCAGTTTCAATCAATGATCCAGCTAAGGTGCTCTAAACTGCAGCCAAGCCAGCAGAGCCCACAGACATCATACATGGGACAGTCCACAAGAAGAGAATAGAGGTAAGAGCTGACTACCAGGGGAGTGTGAATCAGGTAAGTAAAACATTGTTGCACAGCTACCCTAGACTTTAAATTGGAACTAGACCCACCAATGTAAATTTCAAAACAGTTACTTTTAAGGCTTTCTAACTGTCAAGGTTTCCAGTGTGCTTATTTCAGCTTCCAACCAAACCTTCAAGCCCTCAAATGGCTGATGTCAAAGCTGATTACATCTATGAGCCAAATAGAGGATAAGATCACACCTTCCTTGGCTGTAAAGGATAGAAGGGTGTAGTTCTGCTTTAGGGCAGTATTTTTGCTGCTTGCAGCATTTTTGCAGATCGCACTGGACTGGAACGCAGGCACTGATGTGCCACGGGTTCTGGTGCGGGACGATGCACTGCAGGCAAGGTGTGGCTGCGGTGTCATTGACTTCAATGCAGTGCCATGCCTTTTCTCGCTCCTGAACACAGGAAGCCGGCTGGAATGCAATACAGTGAGTTCCAGAGGCTGACCGCTCTGGAACGCACTGTTTATGGTGTGAACCGGCCCTAAATGAACATTTAACCCTTGCAGTATAGGGTCACCAATGCTGCTTTAAGGACTTACCTTAAATGATGCCTCTTGATCCGATCATCGTCTTCTATTCCAGTAGTTTTCAGGAGTCCCTCCAGTTCTAGTGCCGGTCTTTGATCCAGCGCAGACTCCTTTTTAAAAAAAAAATGTTTTTACATATATCTACTGCTAGGAAGCAGTAGATATATGTAAAAACATTTATCAATTAAACATATATCATTAAACAAAGGTTTAATTGTACTTTAAGGCCCCATTCACAGCTGAGCATTTTGTTGAATGATTCATGAAGTGTAATAAAGCTCAAGATGAACATTTTTATTAATCTCAATGGGCCCCTCACACCTGAGTGTTGTGTTGCCTGTTGTGTGGAGCTCAAAAAAGTACAGTACAGAATTGTGCTTTTTTTGGGCCCCATAGACTTTAATGTCTGAAAAATGTATGTTTACACATATTTTTTTCAGGCAGTCCCATTTAAAAGCTTGTTTACACCATCTCCATTGGAATGATTGTGTATGCGCTTTTGGTGCGGATAAAAAACACACCAGTGTGGAGATGGTGTGAATCAGCCCTTGAATCCCTCTATTCTCACTCATAAACAAACTAAAAAAAGTGTGCATAGGAATGCGCAATAAGCGTCTAAGTGACCTATCAACATTCAACACCCAAAACACAAAAAGCACGGTGAAAAAAAACGCATAAAGCTCAAACTGCTGCATGAGCTTCTTTGCCACATTTGTGGCACATAGAACAGCCTATTGCAGGGGTGTCAAACTCAATTTAATCGTGGGCCGCATCAACATTATGGTTGCCCTCAAAGGTATCTGTAAGACTATATAAATGTATCTAATCTTTATCATAATTGCCTCTGCATTTGATTATCACTGATTTTAGTAATAACTTAATACCTAGGCCTGAAAGTAGAAGTCTAGGAAATGGCCTGGTGGGCTGGATTCGGCCTCTGGGCCTGGAGTTTGACACATGTGGCCTATTGAAATTAATTTGACTCCATTCTGCTAATGCTACTAGAATGTTTACTAAGAGATGAAAAAAATATATCAATATAAAAATTATAAGATTTATATTAGACTTATACTGCATTTGCACTTTAAAATACAGTATATTCCCAGATGAAATTAAAAGCATGATGGAGAAAAAAGAAATAACTGATCATTTGAAAGTCAAATATACAGTATCTGTACAAAGTGACTGTAAGTTACGTGAAAAGTAACACATATAGCTTTGCCATGAACCCCTCTATGCCCAGGACCTACTGCAACATTTTTCAGTTTCAACCTCAGTAATAGTGCCCATTATTGTCATGACTCAGCTCATTTGTCTTCCATACTTAACCTCCCTTCGTCATTAAAATAGTCACAATAGTAGTAAAATAGTAGTTAAATAGCAATAATACATCTACTCTTTGCATTAAACCAGGAGTGGATTAGCCCAAGTGGAAGACAAGTTATTGTTTACATTTAAACACAATTACTGAGCTTGCTTGTAAAAACAATGCTGAAACAACAGTTTTGGGTTAATGGTGGGGATTTAGCAAATATATAACAATAAGTATCACCAATAAAGTTTTTTTTGTTTGGCAGCTACCAACTATCAGGTTTAAAATAAGACTACCTTTAAGAGACCCTGTCACCACCTTAAAAAAAACTGCAGGTTAAAGCAGAGGAACATTTAAAAAAATGCTTACCTGCAGTGTTTTTCCATGCATTATTTTCTATTCGCTTGCAGTGTGCTTGTGAACTTGCTAGAACATTTGACTACTCCAGGAATAGTCAATTTGCTAGAACAGCCCCATCCCTCCTTGCATCATAGCCCTCTTCTGGGCGTGTCTAATTACTCTCTGTGCTGGCCCAGCTCCTCCATCCCCTCCTTTCACCTCCCTGCATAACTTTTTATGTAGTTGCTGGAGGAGAAGCGAAGGGGAATACTATAGAGTGACATCTCTGAATTCTGTTGGGGCTGCTCACATCACATCCAAGATGTTCCTCCTTCCACCATTGTAAGAGGATGGAGAGAAGGGGAAGGCGATATAAACATTGCACTGCACTGTTGTTGCACATTGCTCTTATCGGCTCAGATCAGCCCTGCACACTGTGCCTGTGATGTGCACTGTCATTGGACAGTGCACATCACAGACACAGTGTACAGGGCCAAACCGAGCAACTTTTTACCCTTGTGATCATTGTGATAACCAATAATGGGTGCACTGGGGGATTATTTCTGCTATGATGTTTATAAATGGCTCTGCAGAAATAAACGCCAATCACTTTGCCATTCATAAACGTATGGCGGTAGACAAGCAATTAAGGTAGGCTCAAGGTGTTAGCTAAGTGTTAATTTTGTCTTATTTTTTTAAAGAGAAGTGTGTGTGTGTGTTTGTGTGTGTGTGTAAGTTTTGCTTGTGGTACAGTGGTTAAGCATTTTGTGGGTACAAGTACTATGGCATATTTGTGCAATGTGTACTATAATTAGGTTTAGACTGTTTTTAATCATGTCCTCCGCTCCGGTCTCTGAATTACATCAATTCTGCCTTCAGCTGTCAATTTTCTGGCTTCTTTAGCCAAGAGAGAAGCTGGTAAAGCAGATCTCTGCTTCATCAGCAGGGTCCCTAGGTGTCCCTAGGTGACATTAGGGATCTTAAAGACCCCTGATGTCTCCATAAAGAGGGCCTGTCACTGTAAATTTGCTATCATGTAGGGGGCTCCTTAGCCCCCTATGTGATAGCAATAACGTTAAGTGTAAAAAGATGAGTCACATATATACCATTGGGTATGGTAGTTTTTTGCGATTTCGCAATATTCAGTACTATTAAAATATATTTCCACATTTGCAGTCAAATTTGGCAGCACATTACAGACAAGGTTATTAGATTAAACATCATTTTGCACAGCCCCCTCCCTAACAGCTAGGTAGGATTATTAAGCAAGAAAACAGCAGCAATTTCTTTTTAAAGTTATGCTGTGTGAATGGGAACATGTAACAAATATAAAGTAGATATTATCCCAATTTGGCTGCAAAAGTGAAAATACACTTTAAGAATTGCAGAGGATGCTGTTGACACTGACCTTGTACCCCCTGTGACATTTCCAATCAAGTGGAGCTGTCATCAGACATACAAGAGGAGACTTCAGATTTATTGTTGCTAGTCACAGATCCCCTTAGCAGGGAGTGCGTAAGGAGAATTTAAGCAGGTTATACACTGAATGAATTTCACTCAGTAGTTGGCCATTAATTGAAGGGTTGACATTTTTCGGCCCACAGACTGAATGAAAAAAATCTAACAGTGCATGGCCAGCTTTAGTAGTGTAGATACTTCTGGTCCTTACAGCCAGTACTGAAACTAATGCTGTTTGCCTAAAGGTGCCTTACAATTATCTGGAGATTTTTGTCTGCGATTGCGTTTACGTCCAAAAATCTGCCAGTTGATGGGGAGTGTACAACCTCAATTACTGTACAACTGGGAGATTTTTGTCTTTTAAGCAGGCTGGAAAACTTCTGTCTAGTTGGAGGAAAATTGACAGGTTAGTGGCATTGTTGTACAACAAAAATCTCAAGATGCAAACTGCACATGCTCAAACGAAAATCTGTCCTTTCAAGTGATGAAAATCGGCCAGATGGTGGTGCTGACGAGCGTTAATTGCAAACTACATTGGTCTGTGCATGATGGGCTAGTTGTAAGAAAATTGAACGAGGGTTAGATGCTTGGACAAAAAAAGTTGTACAATGGTTGCAAGGTGTATGGCCACCTTTACACAGTCTTCTGCGGGATGTAAAAAATCCCACAGTGTCTCCTCAGCTAAAATCACACATATTTTTAATATTACATTTCTTTGACAATCCCCCTAATTACCCCCTAAGGACCCCATTTGACCCCCAGGCTCCATAGCAGATGTGTGGATTCAGTGGCGGAACTACCACCATAGCGACCGATGTGGTCGCTATGGGGACGGCGCCACTGGGGGGCCCGGATCCCTGCTGCTCTCCCCCGCTTGTATGGGCTGAGGCAGCAGGTACCCGAAAAAAAATGGACGGCGGAGGAGCCGCTGCCGTCCTGAAACTGACAGGAGGACAGCGGCTCCTCTCTCCCCAACCCCCCCACCCCCAACAGTAAAATAATAATAATTTAAATTAAATTAAAAATGTGTAAATAATTTTTTTTTAAAGCACAAACCCCCCCTCCCCCATACACACATAACATACACATGCACCATATTGTGGTGTACGCTAGGCACATGCGCTGCAGTGCGTTGTTAGAACGCATTGCAGTGCATGATTGTTTTCTTTTGTAAAAAAACATTAATTTAACTGTGGCAGCGCATGGCAAAGCTTTGTAACGCATTACCGTGCGTTGTGATACCTTGTGTTGTAATTAAATATATGCCTGTATCATTTTATCGCAACACAAACACCAACACAGCGCAAAAAACATGCATAACATAAATCGCTTATTTACAGTTTAGCGTACCTTCATCTTTTTTATAATCCCCCTTTCCTCAGCCTCTCATTGGTGTGGCAGTATTAAAGTAAAGTGTTAGGCCTCATTCAGGCACCATTCACACAAGGGTTTCACCGTGGTTTCCGCACAATTTTTGAAAGAGCATTATTTCTAGTTACGCCCCTGTGTGGATTGATATGACAATTACTCCACTGGTCCCCATTCACCCTCTCTATTTGTCCTGGAAAACATTTTGAATGGGACCAAAAGTTTCCAGTGTTCACCTGAACAGGAATAGAAGGGAAATTCAAAAGGAACACCTATTTAGGTGACATCTGTGTAGGAGGGAATTTCCACTCACTTTGGAAACATTTTCTCACTTCCTGTTGTGTCTCTAGGACAGAAAAAAGGAATTGCCCAGTGATCAAAATGTGCTCAACCAGTAAGACTATTTATAAATAAAATATATATATTTTGCTTGTAATGCTCTACGGGTTCATTCACACAGAAGTGCAGGGTTGTATACACCTCCTAGACCAGCGTTTTTGTGTTTTTACGTTCAGCTGTAGACAGGAAGCCTGTACAAATCAATACCAGGCTGCCCATGGCTGTTCCCTTGTAATTGTAATGACCTGCTGCTAGGGATAGATGAGCAGATCTGAATGCAGACTGTTCATGTTCAGAGCTGCTCATCTGTCCCTCTGTCCCTATCTGCAGGTAATCGCTCCTTGAACACCAGTGTGACAGCTTGTCATTGACTTAGATCTCAAACTTAGGCAAAATTAACATTCTTAAGTGTTCCCTATAACATAGCAAATCTTAATTTCAAGCATAGAACCTGCCACACTAATGCCATAAATGTATTTTCAGCCTTAAACTGCCCATATATATATAAAAGGTCACTTTTGCTAGAGGGATTAAGTATTGGGAAAAGGACCACACAGTAGAGTGTTTTGTGTGTATCTATACTTTTCTGTTTGTAATCTCTTCCTGCCAGGAGATGATGCACTTGTGGGTGTGAATCCATGCAATTCCTAGAGAGTGGGAGTTCTAAATTTTATTCCAGTAAAAAAATCCACAACCCACAGCTAGGCAAGAATAGCTAGGCAAGTCTGCCTGTTATTTCAAACACTATGACGTTATACATATTGTTTTATTCAAACTGAAGTTTAATCTGCCTATATTATGCTTTCCCTGGTCCCTCATCTCCCCTTCCATAAGCATGCTAATGAAATGTTTAAATAAAACTTTATTATTTGATTTCATACCTTATTTTAGACCAGTGTTTCTCAACCTGTGCAACCTCAGGACCCACATTTGTACTTGGTCATTAAGTCGCGACCCAAGACGCACTGCAATGGAATGCACACCATTGCAGTACTGGGCGTTCAAGTGCAGGCGATCAGACTGTGGGTGGGCGGGAGGTGCGTTTTGGGTGTCATTCAAATTAACGGCAATGCAACACACCTTCCACACCAGAACGTGCAGTAGGTGCGATTGCGTGGTACAGTACATTAATCACATGGGACTGCGTGATTAACGCACTGTGCTAATGTGAACGGACCCTCAAAAACACTGACAGACACACACACCAAAAAAATTATAATTCTTTTTTTTTTTAAGATCCAGGGTCTCCCAACCTTATGAGAACTGGAGTGGATCCTCAGCTTGGGGTTCTGTGTGGGCTGCTCTGCTGTAACTGTGCTCCAGCCATATGTGCATTGTTTGTACACCTCCCTTGCGCCCCCCGTAGAGGTGCTGAGAGCCAGAATGTGACATCAGTCCTGTCACCTCCACAGGGCACACATGTGAGCTTTAAGCAATAAACATATGGATGGAGCATCCTTTTGACCATACTTCCAGCCCAGCCCGTCTCAAGCTGACATGCAGGGCAGCATATTTTGAATGCCTACTCGCGACAGAACTGACGGTGCTGGGCTAGGGGGAGGCTGAGGAGTCTCTCACCTAGAAAAGTGGAAGGCATGTGGTGACCCACTGAACATAGGCTCGTGACCCGCTTTTGGGTCACGACCCACCAGCTGAGAACCAAGGTTTTAGACTAAGTGATGTTATCACTGAGTCTCTGTGCTATGCAATGCAGGCAGATCATGGCTGGTGGGAGGGGCTGGTTGGGTGCTGTACATAGATTTCTGAAAACACCACAGCACCCTGCCTCAGTACTTCTCTCGAGAGCCCTCAGCCCTGATGCAAACAGTGAGTTGGCTCTTAAGAGGAGTTATGCAAATACCAATATGCCAATCTGTGAACCCCAAGGTCGGGGCTTCCATCTATGCAGCTCTCCTACCCGTTCTCCCGATAGGACCACCTACCGCTCTTCCCTGCTATTGATAACTTCACCCACATCTCCGCCCAGTTCTCCTTCTGCGCTGGCTCACTAAGGTTAATGCTACAGTATGCAGGTCCGCCTAACCTGATACATAAGCCTTTAGTGACAGCCCACCTTACTGGTGCACCCCAAGCACCAGTGAGGTAGGCTGTCACTGGAGGAAGAGGCAGTAAGTTAGGAAGATCTGTACGCAGTATATACTTTAGCATGATAGCTATGGGGGAGGAGCCTGAGATACACTGCCTGCTTTCAATCTGAGCCTGGGCCCCCCTGCTGACCCGATGGGGCCCAAGCCCGGTACCAGTGGGCTGGCTGTACCCCCCCTATCAGCAGCCCTGATTACAGCTCTAGCTGTCCAAACTGTAGCTTTATGTGACAGGATTACGAGGTCTTTAGAAACCACTATCTCTGGAGCACCCTTATATTTTACTGAGTTGTTAGGAGAGCGGTTGGTGGTTTTTTAGAGAGTTGTACCAACAAACTGGACCCAAAGGGCTTTATGGATAAAAATGGTCTTCTGTAAAATGGAAGTGGTCATGTACAAAGTAGAGTTACCAATCAGATTTCATCTTTCACCAGATCACTGAAAAACATTGTCAATGTGTTTTGCAGTTTGTTTTTTGCCTAATTAATTAAGCTTGATGCAAAAAACATTGACATTCTCTACTGTCTGTGAGCCAGGCCTTCTCGTCCAACTTCAGTACCTGACCTCACAAATGCGCTTCTGGAAGAATGGTCAAATATTCCCAGACACACTCCTAACCCAGAAGAGTTGAAGCTGTTATAGCGGCAAAGGGCGGGCCAACTCAATATTGAACCCTACGGACTAAGACTGGGATGCCATTAAAGTACATGTGTGTGTAAAGGCAGGCATCCCAATACTTTTGGCAATATAGTGTAGGTTAGGGCAGCCTTTCCCAACATTTTTACCCCAGATGAACCCTTGAAATAATTTTCAGGCGGGGAACCCTTTCTAAGATTAGTTCTCTGGGGTCATTAGGAAAATTCCCTTTGCATTGGTGGTCATTGGGAAGAATGCCCCCCTTGCAGTGATGATCAAAATGCTGCAACTGGCAAGTGGTGCTCCACCTGAAACTATGCAGACACTATCAGATAGGAGGTCAATTCCATGGAACCCTGGTTGAAACTGGCTGAGTTAGCGAATGGCTGTTTCCATCAGAGCTTAGCAACAGTTGTTTTTCTTCATGGCAGAGTCTCTTGAACACTACAGTGTTGCACAGAAAGGAAATGTTATGCATATTAATGCACAAGGATATATTCTTGCCATGAAATGTAAGTTCACGTTGTTAGATTCATTTATTTACACTGTAAACACCTTAAATGGATAAATTGCTTTTTAAAAATAAATTTGCTTTGTAATATTTATGGTAGGAAACAGCACGTCGGTTTCAGCCAGCTCTTATTTCCTGCATACCACAATCGCCTGACAGAAAAAAGTCCCCTTATTATGTAATGCCTTGTGTTTTGATGTTAAGCAAGTGGTAGGTTTTTAAGTTCAAGCTAAAACAAAATCAGTTTAGGAGATGTGACTCAAAGTCTGTTAAAATTATTTACCAGCAGTGGCAGTCTAATGTAGAGTTTCTGTCTGGAAATGTGTTTATTAGTTTATAGCACATTGAAGATACATTATTGTATATGCTTGTGTGCATCAAATATTTTCTTTCTAACCAATGTCTATGCTGTATCTGGAACATTAGAGGTTGTTTAGCCTTGCCATATATAATACAGCAATATTAGCACCTGTTTAAGATAATATATATTTTTAAAGGGATAAGGAACATAGGTAGCCACCACTGCTACAGCTTAGGTTGGGCTTAAGGCCGTTCAGGTGCCGGCGATCAGTTTTTTCCTCCTTGTGATGGAGGAAAAAACTGATATTACCAGACCCATGCTAGTGTATGGGTAGCCGGATCTTAACAGAATGACGTCCGTTAACCCCCGGGCATCCGGTTATCCCCCATCTAGCACGTACAGGTCTGGCGAAATGGATATCTGATCTGTTTGTTTCCCCAGACCTGGCCGGAACTGGGGGTATCCGGATGTAAACGGACACTTGTCCATTTAGATCCTGCTGCCCATACACTAGGGCCCCTTTCACATGGGCTTTCCGACCAGTTTCGCCTGTCAATTTTTCAGGCAGACCTGATCGGAAGCTCAATTTTAGTGTATGGGCAGCCAGATCTAAACATGGTCAGGTGCAAGCCTTTAGCCAATTAGGGCTTCACAAGGCGCATTGCCTTGTGGGGCGTTCAGTGGTCGCCAGACCGCCGAAACCCTTATAGTTTTAGGGGAAACATCTTGCTATGGGGGGATAAAGCTTTATTTAACACATATGTGAAAACAATTAGATTAAAAAATTGTTCTGGTAAGGCAAAAATGAATATAAACAGGAAACATACGCGTAAAATCATTTTATATAAAACGCAGCTAGCCAACACAAGCTGCAACACAAAATTCATATCATCAGTTACACATTATTGCAGTTTTTCATACCTTTTCTTCCCAGAGCAAAACTACAGTATTCCCCTAAATATGCAAATAAAAAAGGGCATGGCCGAGAAGAACACTTGAGTGGCAGCTAAAGCATTTCTTCACATTTACTGCCTGGAGTGCCCTAGGCATACAACGGCTGCACGTGTATGTCTATGAAGATGCACGTTCTGTCCTGTTCACTGTTTCATTCAGAGTGGGAAGGTATCTGTACAATCTTGCCAGGTTTCAGGGATATGATTTTATTACTAAGTAACACATGCTTGGCTACATTGTTTATAAGCATTCTCAAAAAACATCTAAGCCCCAACACGATTGAGTTATTTTTAACATGGATATAGCTTGTGGGTTAAAAGTATGTAATCCAATCAATAGATTACTGAGTCACGTTTGGAAATGAATTTGTCATAAGCTTCATTTTTTTGTGAAACATAAAATACAGTGTAAATTAAAAAGTGGAGGCACATCGTAAAAAAAGGAATCTTCCTTATATGTTCATTGTTCTTGTACAAATATACCATTTCAGAGAACAGATAAGTAGATCCTTTACAATAGCTATGCTTTGATTCTTGAACAATTTAGTGTAAGCTATACACTAACACCTCAAATGACCTAATCAAGTCATAGAATATTGGATAATCTTTTCAAAGTGAGTGTTTTTTCTTTTTTACCTTATTTATTAAGATAAATATAAATTAATTTTGTAGAGTGAAAATTCACTTTCAAAGGAAACATGCTCTATTCCTAACTCAACCGCAATGTGTCTCTTTAACAGAGGTCCACCCTATTTCTTTTCTTGAAAATCAGGTGTTATAAATGCAATCTAATATTAAATGGGTTAAATATTTCCCATGCTGTGTTACATTACCAAAGATCATAAGTTTAAATAAAACTAGGTAACTATGTGTAGTGGGAAGGCAGTGTATTTTTATTTTGAAAGTCTAATTGCAGGTTTGGGAGGCGCTGTGATTAAAGGTGTGGGATATTTGTGTTTGGGTGTTCTTAAAAAGGACATACTTATCTTTCCTTAAAAACCCACGCTACAGTGATGACGCATTAAACAGTACACATCTCACTAGTTTGCCTTTGATGAATGAATGCTGCAGCATGGCCAAACAACAACGTGTATTTCTAAAACTAAAAGTGTAATTATAAACTAAAGTAAATAAACATTTATTACTCATGGCTGCAGATTTTCCCATATTGCCACAAAATGCAGAGATCATGTGACAGGTAAAAGAAAAAGAATAGCAATCATGTGCCAAGCTAAATCAATCCATACAATTCAGTGACAATATGTAATATAACAGTGAAAAATCTTTGTATATACTTATAAAATAAAAAAAGCATATCAAAACATAAAAAGTGAGAAAAAAAAGTGATGAGAATCAAGTTCAATATACAACAATTGTAATCATACAAACAAATGCAGGGGATAGTCCGCCACTAGATAGAAGCAAACATCCAAGTAAGCAGTTGCCACAGTCCTGACAGATTCACCTCCACCCAGTGAGTGCAAATAATGGAACGGTGCTCACCTGGGGAGGTAGACCCACAGAACTAAAGATGCCCATACACTGCTCGATTCTCGTACGAGAATCACTGGAAATCCCGCGATCGTACGAGAATCGAACAGTGTGAACGAAGACGTGCGACCGTTTCTACTGTACGGTTGCACGTCTTTTGTCTAAGGAGCATGTTAGAAAACCAGCCTAGAATCGGACGATTTTCGGCTGGTTTGAACGGTGCTCGGGAGACAAATGCACACTGCCCGTTCAGCATTGCGGTCATCGGAAACCCGCCCCTCAGGAGGGCGGGCTTGCGATGATCGAGAGTACGATCTGCCTATCCAAGATGGGCAGATCGTACGTTTTTTTAATCACTTTACAACCATCGCAAGACTAAGGTCTTGCGATGGTTGTACAGTGTATGGCCACCTTAAGTCTCAAAGCGTGTTTCCCTTCTTAATAGGGGAAGGAAGCCGTATAAATGGAGACCAGATAACCTCCTCAGCTCGCACATAGCATCATCATTTCAAAGGAAAGAAATATATAGAGAAGACATAGTGTGTATCGTCCAATAAAAATGCAATTTATTAAGTAAATCAGGTACTTTCAATGTCACAGGTAAGAAAAGGCATAAAACAGATATCAAATGGACACCCCCTGACAAAGTAACGCATAGACATAACGTATGTAGGGCGGAGCATTCAACGTCACTCTTCTCAGCTGAGTTGGACGGACAGGAGTCCCACTGCACCCATAGATTCAAACTGTGGAGTCCATTTGACATTTAAAAAATAAAGTACCAGCCATATACAGTATATCTCAATATTTATCAAAATATATCAGATGCAATCACTGGGTAAAAGACCTGACATGCAAACAATATGTTGCTTTGTTGATTATGTTTTTTGTGTAAATATCTGGGGGTTTTCTGATTATATAAATGGAATAGATGGGGAAAATGTACTAGAAATGTTTTTCGTTTTTTAAATTTCCCATGTCCTAATTATGCCTCGAAAAATATAGTATATGTATTCAAACTTGATTACCAAATGAAGAGCTATGTGAAGGATTATTGTAAATATAGATAGGCCCAGATAAGATCTCCTCTCCCAACTAACCTAAAAACTGATGACCATTTTGCATGCATCACTGATGATCAGGGCCATCTTTAATATTAACTGGACCCTGGGCAAACATTTTCTTGGGCCCCCCCACCCGTCCCCTTCACCCTGTTATGGTCACAATATGCACTGTACAGCAGGGCCAGTGCAAGGATTGTGGCCTGCACAGTTGACAAAAAAACATCTTTACTTGTTGCACTCCTTACCGAAAGTCCCTTGTAATGGGGTGGGTGCCCGCAGTGACTGCGGATGGCACCACAAACATCAGCAATATATAGAAATGTCACCAGCACACATCCTTTTAGGATAGCCAAATGTTTATTTACAGTTCCTTGTCAGAAAAAAAGCGCTTTCGGGACCGTGCAGGGTCCCTTCATAAGGCGCTTGTTTTTCTGACAAGGAATGGCAAATAAATGAACATTTTGCTATCCTAAAAGGATTTGATGTGCTGGTGACATTTCTATATAGTGCATTTTCTGCCCCCTACTATATGTTACGTGTTCCCATTCATATAGCACACCCAATTCACATTTACAAAGTATTTCTTACTTTTCTATTTGTTTTTTAGCAGATTACACACAGGACTCTACAGGCAGCTTCCATCACATCAAAGGGCTTGTTTACACCTAATCCAGTGTGTTCCAGCACGGTTGGTAGCTGGAATGCACTGTATCACATGAGGGAGCCTGGATATACATTCAAGTCAATGGCACCACAGCCACGTCTCCTGCCTTGCAGTGCATTTAACTGCACCAGAACACATGGCATAACAATGCCCATGGTGCAATCGCAAAAAATAGGTCATGCATGCACGCAGGGAGAATTATATTATGCAATCTAGTGCATTCCAGCTACTAACCGTGCAAAGTGAGAGCCAGTAATATGCAATGCACCAGCCAAACCTGAGATCACTAACCCTTTGTTAGTACAGATAGTCCTGTACATCTGATCATGAGCCAGTACACACAGGGTTAATTATAGCGGCCATTACTTCCAGCCCCGTCCTTAACATTACATTCAATTGTCGAAATATAAGAATATCCAGCAAGTAAAAAGGTGAATAGCAATGTTTGTTTAAACGGTTAGGTTGTGTTAGGAACATTTAACACATATAAAATAGGATTCTATTCCAATCTGGCTGCAAAAAAGTGCAAATGAACTTTAGTCTTTGCCCCATGAATATTCACAGACTATGTGACAGAGCTGGAAGAAAGTGATGACGGGGGGACGTGGAACGCAGCTCCGTGCTGGGACTGTCACCCTCTGTCTGCAGCAGCAAAGCTTCCCTCAGTCCATGCAGGGACCCTCACTCTCTCAGGAACACTCAATCCTCTGACTATAATATTACCTCCTAGCTGGCTCCAGGCAGAAGCTGAGGCTCTTCTTATCATCAGCACTAACTTCCTGTCAGAGGCATACGGGGAAAACACAACCCAAGACGTCTGAAGAGCTGAGTACATCGTTCCTGCGGCAGTGCCCCATCCACCTGCTACACTGTCACAGCTTATTAACACTTTGCTGTCGAGCTCTGCTCCTGCTCCCCCACACCTCCTGAGTTACAGCCAGAGCTGGGTTTGCAGTCTGACACTACAAGTGGTCAAGGGGCAGCTGCTTTGGGCCCCACAGCAATGACTGGGCCCTGGGCAAATGCCCTTTTTGAACTGCCTTAAAGACGGCCCTGCTGATGACCATTGTGCAAAACCTTGCTCTCTACTTTCATATGCACACAGCTTATGCTTGCTGGCTGGACCTAACTGCCAGATATATTGGAATGAATCAGTGGAGATATTTTCTCTATCATTCACAAACTGCGTCACTGTCTGATTTACTGTAGATTTCATTTGTTACTGGGGGCCTGACTTTCTCTAACCTCATGACTAGGCCTTACGAACTGCTGTTTTGCCGGATATTGCCTCAGTGACCAGTAGAAGCATTCTCATTAAACAGGGGAATACCCAATAGTAAGCTTGGTCATGAAATCATGGGAAGTCTGACTTAAGTAGCAAAGTTAAACAAATCAGAGATGAGCACAGTTAAAAAAAGTCTGCTCAATAACAGTAATAGCAGTATAACATCTTTTAGTGTCTATTTTATGTAGTACTTTTGCTTTTTTAAAAAGGAGTTCAGTTTTCAAATGTATGTAAAAGCCCTTTTTTATATAATTAAAGCAAACCTGTCCTGGCCTTAAAAAGTGCCTAACGTGTCTAGTGCTGAAGTGCAGGAACGTTGTGTCATGGCAGACAACACATACATACACAAGGCAATGGCACACATACATGATGCCAGGGCAGACACACAGTCAGAACACACACAGCACACAGGTGATGCACATTCAGAGCACACAAATCCATTGCATTACCACTTGTTAATGATAAGTGTTGCTTTTAACATTACACTGACATTACTTCTTGCATGTAATGCACTGATATCCACATGTAAGAGATTTGTCCAGTGTTTGTTTACAAGATCTAGCCAATTATGGTGGCTTACCTGGGGCACAAGTGCAATATGGTCAGCAATAAACAGGAGATGAGAGCAACCTTTTGGCAAACATGCAACATTAATACCATTAATCGGCATAATAAAATTATATACAGTGTAAATCAAGTCAATAACTTTTGTTTTAATTTTAAATGCAGTGGGGAAGGATTAGACCACTGATACCCAGAGAGAGATAGCCAGAGCTCCTTTAGAAAGACCTCCGCTCTGTCCTAGGTAGTAAAAACTCAGCGCACTGGCCTGGTAACCAAGTATGGTGGAGGGGGGAGGAGCAAGTTTACCTGGGAGGTGATGATGGAAGCCTGTGGCCGGTGGGAAGGGGTAGGATCGGTGTGTTGCTCTGGTCGGCAGATCGAGGCAAGAGGAACTGCAGCAGACATGTATAAAAAAAGAGACAAGAGCGCCACTACCTAATGCATTATTGTAAAATAATTCACTATTTTACAATAATGCATTAGGTAGTGGCGCTCTTGTCTCTTTTTTTTTCCACTCTGTCCTGGTGAAAATGGTTTTACCACACAGGAAGTGGGGGAAAATCTGTAACCAAGACCTAGGCACAATAAAAAAAAATCTGACATGGGTTCTAGCCTTCTGTCCATGTTGCTGTTGAAGAGTTCCCCTTACTTTCTGTAACATACACTATATTGCCAAAAATATTGGTACGCCTGCCTTTACACACACATGAACTTTAATGGCATCCCAGTCTTAGTCTGTAGGGTTCAATATTGAGTTGGCCCACCCTTTGCCGCTATAACAGCTTCAACTCTTCTGGGAAGGCGTCCACAAGGTTTAGGAGTGTGTCTATGGGAATGTTTGACCATTCTTCCAGAAGCGCATTTGTGAGGTCAGTTACTGATGTTGGACGAGAAGGCCTGACTCATCTTAAATCTTCATCTTAAAGGTGTTCTATCGAGGTTGTGGTCAAGAGTCTGTGAAGGCCGGTCAAGTTCCTCCACCCCAAAGTTGCTCATCCATGTTTTTATGGACCTTGCTTTGTGCACTGGTGCGTGGTCATGTTGGAACAGTAAGGGGCCATCCCCAAACTGTTCCCACAAAGTTAGAAGCATGAAATTGTCAAAAATGCCTTAAGAGTTACCTTCACTGGAACTAAGGGGCTAAGCCCAACCCCTGAAAAACAACCTCACACCATAATCCCCCCTCCCCCAAACTTTACACTTGGCACAATGCAGTTGGCAAGTACCGCTCTCTTGGCAACCCTCAAACCCAGACACGTCCATCGGATTGCCAGACTGAGAAGCGTGATGCGTCACTCCAGAGAACACGTCTCCACTTCTCTAGAGTCCAGTGGCGCTGTGCTTTACACCACTGCATCCGTCGCTTTGCATTGCACTTGGTGATGTAAGGCTTGGGCCATGGAAACCCATTCCATGAAGCTCTCTTGGTGTGCCAATCTGAAGGACACACTATGTTTGGAGGTCTGTAGCAATTGACTGTGCAGACAGTGGGCGACTTCTGCGCACTGTGCGCTTCAGCATGCGCTGACCCCACTCTGTCATTTTACGTGGCCTACAACTTCGTGGCTGAGTTGCTGTTGTTCCCAGTTGGATGGACTTATTGCACAACCAACCACCAACCTGTGATAAGCCATGTGCCAACATCGCTATACTACTAGAGCTTGCATTCCAGATAGCCATGCTAACCTATTATCTGTGCTTGAACAAACACCTTCCATGCTTGTGACATCCTTTTGGCACCATAGCCCACAGCTGTATGAATTTAAACCTATACATTTTGCAGCTATAATTTAATACTATTACCCCCATGTTTTCATTGCCTCACTAAAAAACATTTTTTTTACATACTGTGTAAGCTACACAACTGATGACTAATTTAAAATACTTTGAAATATTCCAAAATAGCTCTGCTAGAAACGGGCACACTTTGGTAGTACAAGATATTAATAATAGGAATTAAATAGTCTACAACACTGTATATATTACAGTAAAGATGGGCTTTAGTCAATGCTGAAATGTAATCATTTGACACAACTTCCATAGTCACCTGTCATTTAGATAGACCAGGGTGTGCATATGAAAAGTTAAATCATGTCAAACATGTCTGAACAATGGTTCTACAATCTCAGGGTTAAATATAAGCAACTGGTGACCTCAAAGAGCAAAGGGAAATGAGATATATGCTTAATAAACGGGGTGTAACCATGAGAAAAGATTCACACACCTTACTTAAAATCTTATGACAAATCCTCCAATTACACTCATGATTTATTACAAGAAGAGACTTGCCATTAATATTACAAAAAAAACAGGTAGAGAAAACATCCATAATAGAACTGAAAATTTTGCAAATATTTTAGTGAGACTGCCTTCAAAATAGTAAGCCTAAACAATGGCAATGAGTTTCATTGCAAATCACGAGTGTTAACTGCTCGTTTAAGTGACACTAAGATCAGGAGCTAAATCTTAAAAATAAATTCAAGAACCTTAACTATTAACTGTAATGTAACTTATATCTGTAGATACTCAAATCATCTCTGAATTCATGCTGACACTGTCCTTCCTTCTGGAGAGTGGCTACTTTTGTTCCCCATGGTCCCTGTGTGTGTTGTAAAGTAGCCACTGCTTCAAGCTGACTCCCGTGATGGACTACAATCTCAGGTTTAGTTTTTTATTGAGATTGTAGTCCATCATGGGAGTGAGCTTGGAGTGGTGGCTACTTTGCAACACACAGAGGCACCATGAGGAACAAAAGTGGTCACCTTCAGAAGGAAGGACAGTGTCAGCATGAATTCAGAGATGATTTGAGGAGCTACAGCTGAGTGATACACAAATAAGCTACATTTTTGTTAATAGTTGGGGTACTTGAATTTGTTTTTTAGATTTTACTCCTGAGTTTAGTGTCACTTTAATGTCTAGGGGAAAGGTGAAGAGGACTTTACTTACCTGATCCCTGAATGGCACCATGAGGTGGGCATGTGTTGTGGCCTGCTGCCAAAAAATAGTGCATACACTATTCTTTGGCATAGCACCACACAGCTGAAACGCACATGCATCTCGATGCATTGGTAATGAACTGCATTTCAAAACACAGTATTGCGGTATTAAGATTTGATCAAATGCATGGAGGCCGGGAGGTGCATTTTGGGTGCCATCCAAATGGCACTGTAATGCATAGTAGGTGCGTTGCGTGGTAGCATGCGTTAATTGTAACCATGCAACCACATTGGTGTGAAAGGGCCCTCAGAATCCACACAGCGTCTGCAATCTGAGCACTCCAAGGATGGAGCTCCCATCTGTGCAGTTCTTTTACCCATAATCCCAATGAGACTACTTCTCCTCCCCACTATCACCGATAACTCCTCCGCCCAGTTCTCCTTCTGCGCTGGCTCACTAAGGTGAATGCTACAGTTTGCAGGTCCACCTAACTTGTGGCTTCTAGTGACAGCCTACCTCACTGGTGTATCTCAAGCACCAGTGAGGTAGGCTCTCACTGGAGGCTCAGGCATCAAGTTAAGTGCCAAGTCTTCTTATCCAACATCAGTGCTTGACCCCACAATTGCTCTTTTAGATGAATGGGCACAAATTCACACAGATGCACTCTGAAATCTTGTGGAGTGCATTCTCAGAAGTGTTGAGGCTTGTATAGCTGCAAATTGGGTACCACCTCAATGTTATTGGGATGGTTTTGGAATGGAATTGCCAAAAAGCTCATAAAGGTGTCATAATCGGGTAACTTTTGGTCATATGGTGTACCCACCTGTGATATGACGTAGATAAAGTTACCTACCATTGGTTTAAATAGCAAGGTACCTAGAATACAAAAAAATTAGCCTACCTTTGGTGTATGGAGAAGTTGTCAATACCTTGTGTATACAGAGTTTTGAAGACAGTCTTAAAGGACATTAGCAGGTAAAACTAGATAAAGAACATCTGCTGTGCCATGCTGGCCAGTATATAATATAGAGGTCCTATACATTTTTTTTGCACATACAATAATTAAAATAGATGAAAAAATACTTCCTAATTTTCTTAACTTCAGTTAATCAATCAAATTATTATGCAATGTATGTTACGTGGCCTTCAAATCTGAATATATTTATGTGCCCTCAATATCACAATATAATACCAATAGCTAATAAAGGAACAAAGGAGAGTAAATTCTGACTGTTCTGCACATTACAAAATCCTCACCTGCAGAATTGTATTGCTGTTATTTCAAAACCACCTAAGTCTAGACACTTACTCATATTGCTCACATTTTAGTACAAGCAAACCATATTTCTTTTCCTTTGTCGCATTTCACAAATGTGACCCTTAAATAGCCTTGTTTGCTGCGTAGATTCAGTGCCTGTTAGCTGTGTGTTTCTTGACCCTGCATCCTACATTGCTTTAACAGATTCCATATATAGAGGCAGGGTGCAGTCAGGTGGAAGGAAATAGGAGGGTGTATAGAAAAAAAGGAAGGACACTTGAGTCTTTACACATGATATTTATTGCTGAGAACATCAACTGCATGTTATAATCAGAGCACAAGGTTATTTAGTTTTTACAAATGAAATATGAAATGTGACCTTAGCAAAAATAGGATTCTCTTTTAGGAGTCAAAGGCCTTGCATCAAGAATTGGAAGCTGAGTGTGGCTGTTTTCACTACATAATAAACACAATATGACTATGTATTTAACTACACCAAAAATGTATATTGCTGTAAGTATCAATTATAGAAGAAAGGTAGTGCTTTGTGGAATGGGGAGTCAGTGGGGTAACCAGAGTAACGGGCGCCCGGGGCAGAACAAAATTTTGCCCCCCCACGGTGATATGGGGGTTCACAGGTACAATGAGAGCATGCTGGGACATGTCGTAATTGAACTACAAGTTCCAGAATGCCCTCATTGTCCCTGTACGCCCCCCAAATATCACCCAGGGAATATTAACTAGCTGATTGGCAGGCTCCTGTCCTCCTTCTATGCAGTGGAGCCCGGGTCCCTGTAGGGAAGGAGCCTGCCAATTAACTGGTTATCATGGCAAGTGGACCATGAATTTTGTTTACTTTTTAATCACCTTTTTATTGCTTTAATTTAATAATTATTTCTTATTATTTTTTACTTATTTTTTTTAATTTTTATTTATTTCATTATTTTTTGAACATTTCTTTTTCACTTGACTCTATTGCTATCACACAGGAGCTACCAAACTTCTGTGTGATAGCATTTGGAGGTGACAGGTTCTCTTTATTGAACCTGTCACCTCCAGGACAGGAGTTCTAGCACAGCACTGTGCTGAAACTCCTGTGACAGGTGAGAGGGGAAGACTGCTCTCCCCTCTCACTGCTTACACGGCGGCGGGGAGAGGACGGACCGGCTGCAGTTTTATTACAGTGATCTCAACGACATCACCGAGATCACTTGTAACCAAACAATCGGCTTCCCCACACTGCATTTAGTCCTGCTTGGGCAAAGCAGGACTAAATGTAGAAAGCAACTTCCTGCTCGGCGCCCGGAACTGCATGTTCCGGGGCGTCAGGGAATTCCAAACCCTGCCACAAATCTTTCATTCGCCAGGCCCTGCGTGTCACTGCTCGGTGGCCGGCGCCCCCTCCAGCTTTGTGCATGCATGGGGCAGCTTGCCCCCAGTTGTTAAGCCACTGGTCAAGGTGTAGGGGTCTACTAGCCCCTGAGCCACAGTCTGAAGAATTGGTATCTGGTGGCCCTGTTCCAGTCACCTCCTATCACATATTCTTCACAGATTGCTTGCTGTCTGTGTCATGGACAATATATCGCATAGGTTTCTGTGGTGCAGTCTCCTGTCTGACATACATTGCAACAGGAGGACATTCTCCTTTTAACCTTTACGCTAAATAAAGCTGTCTAAAGTTTCAACCATTTCAAGGGCTTGGACAACCGTCTTTCTCACACAGTTGTTAAACTCCACAGTGACATAAATCCACGTTGGGTTCAAATATAAAATGTACAATCAGAAGCTGTCATCCAGACAGGAACTTCACTCCCAGTGCTATTGGTTACAAGTGTTAGCTGTACTTTTATATCAAAATGGAGCTAATGCTCCCAACTCATCTGAAATGATATAATCATACAGTCCTAAAATGCAGTCTTTACCCCTGTTGCACTGCTGTGTTCTGAACAGGACTGGTCTGTGTTTTGTTCAGAAACTGACTGGACGCTTCGCCTGTGCAAATCCTGACTGAGGAGATGGTCTTTCCATTGATTTCTTTGGAGCTGGCATCACATGCACAATACAAAAGCAATGCCTAGTTTGGTTTCTGCTCAGAACACTGCCCTGTACAGGTTGGGACACTGAAGGCTGCATTTGAGGTCCGTATAGTTATATTCTTTTGGTGAGGGGAAGCCTTTGCTGTATTTTTATACACAAGCACTGCTATTTTATAATGATGAATATTCCATTATACGTCAACATAATTACAAAAATCTCATATACCCTTTAACATGCAATTGTCATGTTAAAGGTTATTTTCTTTTTTTACTTTACAGCTTTCATTAAAATAATCCCTTGATGCTGCCATGAAGGTCCTTGTTCAGATACGCCCTGTTGCGTGACAACACTGTTTCTGCCCCCCAATTGCATTCCTGCATTGTCACACTGTCATTTGCACTTCTGGTGGAGACTATAAGTGGCTATTCCACCACACATTGTACAGGCATGGTCCACTGTTGTCACTATTAGGAAGATGGTCAAGAGCAATGATGGGCAGCTGATGCTGGAGTGACTGTATGTACTCAGGAAGCTGTTGCAGGAGATCAGCAAGGCACAAGGCAATTGTTCATTACAGATACACAGTGCTTTAGCACAGTAAATGTTAGGATTTATAGGATTTACACCTAAGATTTAGGTATAGGTCAGATTTAGGAAGCTGTAAAATCTTTTTTTTTTAAAACAAGCAAAAAAAAATGATTCATTTGCATAATGCCAGACACACATACAGAATTTCCCTGAGTACAGCGAATCTCTCTCTTACACACACACACACACACACACACACACATACATACATACATACATACATACATACATACATACATACATACATACACAAATGATTTATTTAATTCACCTATTTATTTGTGCAACACTTTCACAGCACTTTACTGAAAATGTTAGTCTTTACTCCAGAGTAAAATCTAATGTTCCTCCCACTGCCATACACATGCACACACAGTGGTGAATGTCAATTAACCTACCAGTATTTTTTGATTGTGGAAAAATCCTAAGAAAATAAAAGATAATATACAAAAGCAATGCAGATACTGTCTTTGACTGGAACAAATCCAAAGGCTCAGCACTACAGGGCAACCATGCTAACCACTAGTATGTAATCGATAAAAATATTTATATCTGGATACAGAAATAGAATGGTCTCTCATTTACACTTTATTTTTAATGCAAATTTAAAAAGAAACAGATTTCACAGTAGCAAGTAGAAAATTGGCACTTAGACCCACAACCTCCACTCTTTGCCATTTGTCCACAGATGTGATGAATGGCCAATGAGGCTCACGAAAGGGCATGGCCAATAACTGACTTCCTATAGGAAGTGCAAGGGATTTAGGGGCTCCTAGGGTGTTAAGGACATAAATGAGGATTCGTGTTGGTACCTCTGGGTGTCTGAATTAGCATTCTGCTGCTGGTTTACATAAACTGTTTCCAGCACACAACTTACAAAATCACTAAGTTGAAACTATATTACCCAGCCTAAATAATGCAAGCTTTGCAAGTGCACTCAAGAAAGCAGTAGCATCGTGAGATATCATCCGTCTACACAGCCATCAATATCTCCCTTGTAGACTGTCCTAAAGTACAGTGATGATGATCAAGCATTACATTACATCATTGTGAACTGCATTGTACAGTGCAATATCCATTTTTTAGAACAGTACAGGCTTCTGCATTGTTTCCAATCCTGACAGGTCTACAGTATACAGTACTGTACTTTTTAAAAATCTCTGCTGACAGCACATTTTTCTGTATGTTTAGCTAATTGTGACTATAAGTTTGTGATGTAGGTGTTTAGTGGATGGCACATGTCATCAATCACATGTATAGGGTATGAATAATATACAAACTATGCACACAAAATACAACTGTTACCATTATTTTCTATCAGTGGACAGTAACTGGTAAATCTATGCAAAATCTGAAACAGCTGTATATATTCTAGAATGTATCCATGGACTAAATAAATCTACTGTATATATGCTGTGTTTGCATGTGTATTCCTCAGGTAGGAAACATTTTCTAGAGCAAAGAGTGTAATGCATGAACCATCATTCCATTCTCACTTGGTTTCAAGCTCACAGGTCATGTATTCCTTAACGACATGGACTATACAGCAAGGATATTTCTCTGCATGTGGTTGAAATGTCCTCAGCAATAGGTCAGAAAGGCAACAGAGTTAATTATTCTGCTGTTTTTAGACTTTGGAGGATTAAATCGAGCTCATAGCGCCAAGTCTCATATCTGTAGGCCATCCTTATCTGAGCAACATTAGTCTTGCGAATATCATTTCCTTTAGGTCCTTCCTTATGATAGTCTTTACCCAGGAAGTGTGCCTTTTCCTGGACAAATAAAATACATGAAACATAATTATAATGTACATTTTATTATTTACTATATAAATCTGTCATGGTATCTTAAAATAAAGGTGAACATTGGACTTCCCTCATGGTTGTTTTGTTGGGTGATAACTTCAGTATAGCATGCTAGATACATACCTAAAGGCACCCATACCAACCAAAAGCCTTTTCATTTTTGGTGATTCAGTGGTTCTTAAAACCCAAAATCAGACCTCATTTTAGTCTAGTACAGCTACACCATCAGGTAACAGTAACAGTTTTGAAAAAAAATGTATTAATACAATGGGGAAGTAAAAACGCCCAGCACCCACCACAAGAAAATGATATATGTATATAATGTAACTTTTAAAAATGTTATAAAAAAATGTCATGTATGGATTTCACTTAATTGGTATGTATAAAGACATCCAAGGTTAGATTTGGAAAATTAACTTTTAAATGAATGTATTATAGAAAGGACATCTGTTACTTAGGCAGCTTGTAACGTGCATACATTAACACTGGTACCGTATATAGTAGCGGCCCCCACATGACTAAAAAATGTGTCCAGTGGCCCCCGAGTAAATTGAGCTTGAGACCCCTGTTCTAGAGTGTTTATTAAAAAAATCAAATGTCACAAGGGTATACAAGGCTTGTGCAAGGGTGTCCAATAATGGCCAACCTTGAAAGTCTTCTAGAAAGCTAACTGTCACCATCAGAGTGTCTCACATTCATGTTCTATGTTCAAATGTGGCTCAGAAGATAAATAATTTGGGGAATGGTTGATTTAAAGAAATGAGCACATACCTCAGTGGACATACCAGACTGCAACACACTGTTCTTGGCTATCTCACACATGTCACAGGTGCTCAGCTTGAAGACTTGGGCAGCAATGGCAAATTCCTCCATAAGGGGCTCCTGTAGACCAAAACAATTAGATTCATACTTGGTTTTGGCTGAAATTCTGAGTTAGGTTAATTGTATACAAGCACAATTGTATGTTACACTAGTGCACTAGTGTAGAAATTAAAGTATATGAAAACACAAAATCTATTTTTTAGTATGTTTGACATCAACTCTCTATATAGTTTTTTCAAGCAAATCAATTTTTGTGAATCTATTACAAAGTTTCTTACCTGAAGATAATGTCACTAACAGCACTTTCTGTTGCAGACTGATAACGCTAAGAAGCTGCCTCGCAAATAGTCAGTTGTCAGGCGTAGTCAGTCTGCCACATGTGCTGCTTCAGTTGGCCATTGGACTGCCTATCAGGTCTATTAGATAGGCAGCCATTGGTTAACTCTTCCTTCCATGCTTTTATCTGCCTTTCTCTTTAGAAGGAAGGTACAATCTTTGTTCATGCATCATATAATCATCATCTTCAGCCTGGGTTGAGATGCTAGCTCAGAGATTATAGGGTCATGTAAATCTTGGTGTCTGTGCTGTTCCTAGCTGTGTTTACAAATGTCAGAGGGTCCATAAACAACTATCCAGTCCCTTTGTAGTGTGGTAACACATACGTGTTAGGGCACGCATTACGACAAGGTAACTAATTTATTTGAATGGGCTGCCAAAGCACCACAACAGACTGAAAATAAGACATGCTATTGAAAATGAATGGGCACTGGCACTGCTATGTGGTATGGTGCAATGCTGAGCATTATCACATGTCTAGGTGTGAATAGGTGAAAACATAGATCAGCACTCACAACAGCCTCTCACTTTGTGACTTGTTACAATGTTGTAGTGTGATTACTAGGGGACAGAAGACTGAGCAAGTGTTACTTCTTGCCTGCAGCAGACAGATGGGCAAAGTTCCCAAGCTAGAGCTCAAAGACTTATTTTTAATAAAAGGTGCAGATTTGTTTGAAAAATTATATTACTGCTGTATAATGTGACATGTCAGGAATGTATTTATGCGCAGTAATAAAGTTACAGATTTTTTTCTGGTCCTTGCATTTTTAAGAACATATTTAACACTGAAAAGAAAAACATTAGCAGAAACATTGAAGCATATTTTACCTTGGTATAATGGAACTGCATAGGGTCATCTGTAGACAATGAGACCACCAAGCCTTTTTCATGGAAATCCAGTAATGGGTTCTTGGCATATTCCAAAAACAGACTGTTGTTGCTCAGCGGTGACATAGCAATGGGGATTTTTGTCAAAAAGTATAGGTACTGCAGCACAGGGCTCTAGAAAATGAAATATATTTTCAGATCCATAACAAAAACAACAGACACCAGGAGAAGAAATAAAAAATAAAAAATCCTAAATTGCACCAGTTACTGTCATAGCAACCCCAATTTTCGTTTGGTACCTGCATTGAGGTAATGCATTGATTTGCAGAATTTTGATGCTGTATTACTCATTTTTGCTGTGAACAGCAAACAGATTTAATTTAGCTTCAATGCTTAGCTTTATGTACATTACACCTGCTGCGGAAGGCCTAATTTAACTGCCATCATCGCAGTACTTTTAACCTGAACTCCAATCATACCAAAACACACCAATTACCCAGTTATGTATTATTAAAAATACATTTTTATATTACCTAAATATGTCTTGATATGCCCTCTCCTGCAATCCCCTGTGTAGTAGCACTTAGACATGGAGAAGAAGGGAAATTATTAGAAGCCAATTAGGCTCTGCAAAAGTGTTCATATACTGGCAGTTAGTATGCTGGTAGAGAAGAAAGTCAACATAGGGATGACCTTGTAAAAGTGCTGCTCCTTCACTGTTCAATTAGCAAGGTGGGTATTTAACTGGGGTCATGAATCTCAAAATATTACCTAAAGTGTCCTCTCCATTCCTCTCAAGACCTCCTGTACTTTAGCTCCTTGTTTCTTCCTCCCATGCTCACCCCAAGAACCTATCCAGAGCCTCTCCCATCCTCTGGAACTGCTTACCCCAATCTGTCCGCTTATCTCCTACTCTGTCTACCTTTATCCCACCCCCACACAATAACTGTCCTTTTATTTCTTCCATTAGCTCATCCTACACAATTATTACTTTTTGTATTGATTGCCCCTCCTTGTAGGTTGTACTCTCACAAACAAGGCTCTCCGAACCCTATTGTATTGAAATTTGTATTGCAACTGTACTGTCTCCCATCATTTTATAAAGCAATGTGCAAACTGTTGGCGCTATATAAATCCTGTATAATAATGCTGTTGTTATTATTAATAATAATACTAATCTGGTAGATGCAATGGGTATGTTGTCTGGCAAATCTGACAGGATCACAAGACTAGCTGTAGAAAATGTCTAACAGGCTTTTCACATCTGCATATTTTATGTGTGTAGTTTACATGCCTAAGCTTTGAACCTTATGCATTACTTATTTTACTGGAAATTGCATAAAATATTAACTAACCAGGGCTATTTTCAATGTGGCATACTCGCAACATACCTAAAAAGTGCAGATGTGGATCTCTCACCCTCTGGCTCTGGAAGCTATTTCGACCTCTGTTGAGAAGTATTGGAAACAAAACGCTTCCACTGCGGGGCCCGCTGTTGTGTGGGATGCATTCAAGGCTTATGTGAGGGGTGACTACATGTCCCTCCAGAAAGCGATTAAAACGGAGGACTCCGCCCATAGGGTCGAGCTCCAAGCCGCAGAAACGGATTGTCTCTCTAGGTATGTGTCCTCCCCCACTACTGACGCACACTCAGCTTGCATCTTGCGGACCTAACGCGAACTGATTTATACAAACGTAAACAGAATTTTTTTGAAACTGGGGGAAAAAATGGACGTCTGCTGGCTATGCTATCCCAGGCGGCCTGGCCCCAAACGGTAGTTGCTGAGCTACACTCTGGCCTGGACACATCTGTTACCTCCCCAGATGCCATCCTTGAGGTATTTAGGGAATATTATACCACCCTTTATTCATCCTCATTACCGACGCATGCCCATTCTCCGGACTTGCGGTCTCTGCTGGACTCAGTAGCCTTGGGATGTTTATCAGACAGTCAAATAAGTTTTCTGGTACGGCCTATAGCAGAACTCGAGGTGCTAGGAGCCATATGTTCTTTTCCTAACGGAAAAACACCAGGCCCGGATGGTATCCCTATGGAATTTTACAAGACGCATGCAGGTTTAATGGTCACTAGACTATGTGAGATGTATGCCTCCTGTCTAGTGGCAGAGTGCCTGCCGCCCTCCATGACCGGGGCTCATATGATTTTGATTCACAAGCCACCTAGAGACCCGACTGACTGTGCCTCCTATAGGCCCATTGCCCTACTTAATTGTGACCTAAAAATTCTAACCAAGATCCTTAGCGTAAGACTTAATCAACTGATGGATAGTCTGATAGATTCGGACCAAACTGACTTCATGCCCCGTAGATCCACCGATATTAAATTGCGTCGACTATTCACAAACTTGCATGCATCCCATGTTAATAGCGGAACCAGGGTGGTGTCTCTTGATATAGAAAAGGCCTTCGATACAGTGGAATGGTCCTACTTATGGGCCATATTGGACAAAATGGTCCTGTGGCCTCTATAAAACTTGGGAATAACCTGTCAGCTCCCTTCCCTATCTGCAGGGGAACTCGGCAGGGTTGTCCGCTGTCGCCCACTCTCTTCGCCTTGGCCATGGAACCCATAGCTGAAGCTCTACGGACATCCCCCTATATTAGGGGACTTAGAGTTGGCTGGTTGGAGGAGAGGGTGGCGCTATATGTGGATGACATGCTTTTATTCCTCAATGATCCGGGACCCTCATTGCAGGGTGCCTTGGATGTTCTGAATGCATTCTCAGTTGTATCAGGTCTAAAAGTCAATTGGCATAAGTCTATACTGTTCCCCATTGATGATGATGCTAGGTCTGTACCCAGAACTGTTACTGAACTTTCCTGGGTGGACTCATTCAAATACCTGCGGTGGTAATCTCCGCATCACCTCAGGAGTACCTTACATTGAACATACTCCCGATTCTGAGCGATATGAGGCAGAGACTGAAGGCATGGGCGAACTTACCTTTGTCCCTACTGGGTAGGATCAATCTAGTGAAAATTAAGATATTGCCCAAATTGACATATATCTTTCGTAATTCCCCTATATGGATTACTAAATCCTATTTTCATCAAATTAATCAATTAGTCTCCTCCTTCTTGTGGGGTCCTCAGCCCCCGAGATATAAACTCACAACCCTAATGCGCCCACTCTCCAGGGTGCTCTAGCGCTCCCGGACTTTTATAAATATTTCTTTGCTACCCAAATGGTCACGGCCAACTGGTGGCTCTCAGCTAATGTTAACAACTCCTCTGTCATGTTGGAGGCTGCCATCTTGAACTCAGTCGAGGCACTAACTGGCCTACTATACTGTATAGAGGACCGAGAGCCCCCTATCCTCTTACCCCCTCTATGCGCACTACCATCAAAGTCTGGCGCATGGGATTATCCTGGTGCTCCAGAGACGCCCTGGATATCTCCCCGGAAACCCCTTTGTAGAATAACCCCCAATTGTCCCACTTCTACACAATCCCTGATCCCTCTTTTTGGGCAAAGCGTAACATAAAATTAATATCAGATATTGTTGAAGCCAATTGAATTAAAGTGGAAATCCCCGGCCTGGATGATGAGGACTGGGAGGAGATCTGGGATACACCCTTTAAACAATTAGTCGCAGTACGGGACAGAATGGTACAATTTAAGATCCTTCATAGAGCCTATTTCACCCCGCACCACCTACATAAAATGAACGCATCCATCTCTCCATCCTGTATGAAATAAACATGCTCAGAGGGTAACTTCTTTCAAATTTTTTGGGAATGCCCCCTCATTACCTCCTACTGGGGTTCCATAGTGGACTTTATCTCGAGGGTCACCTCATTACCACTAACACCGTCACCGAATGTGTGTCTTCTGGGCCTGGTGGAGGATGTAGCTCCGACCAGGTCTGAACGCACGCTGGTAGGGTTGACCTTGTTTTATGCCCGCAAGGCTATTGCCATGTGCTGGAAGAAACCTGCCCCGCCGGAGTTGTCTTTCTGGAAGAAACTAGTAAATGACAACTTACCTCTATACCAGGACACGTATGCCCACAAGGGATGCCCTGAAAAATTCCATAAAGTGTGGGATAGCTGGCTAGAATGCACTAATTCTGCAGTAGACATGGATGCATGAGCCTGAGAAGGGCTTGCTGCCCCTCTCGGAGAGCCCTGGATATATTTGAACCACTGTTATACCATTAGGCCCGGGAGGCCCTGTGCCCCACTACTGGATTCACCTCTTTATTGCTCTTCTGTCACGACCGAGCCCTTAGCAGGTATGTCTGTGTGATGCCAGTTTTGCCAAGTGAGCTGTGTTGGGAAATGTTTCCCTCACCTGTACTGTAGTAAGTTTCCCCGTGCAGGATAACTCTCTTTCATTTTTTTGTTTTCCTTCCTTTTTAATTTAATTTTTCTTAATGTTTACTGTGCTGTTACATGCACTGCTACGCCTGGTGCCCATAATGTTGGGAACAAGTAGCATGCACTGTTGTGTTCTAATTGTGTAAAACAATACATTATTTTATCCCCAAAAAAATACAACCCCAATTCTGAAAAGTTGTGTAAAATCTACATAAAAACAGAATGCAACAATTTGTAAATCTCAAAAAGCCTTTTTTATTCACAATAGAAAATAGAAAACATATTAAATGCTTAAACTGAGAAAATGTACCATTTTAACCATTTAACCATTTTAAGGTGTTTGCACCCGCTTCCTGGCCAGGCCATTTTTCAGTATTCAGCGCTCCAGTACTTTGACTGACATTTATTTCGTCACACAACACTGTACTGAAATTAATTTTATACAATTTTTTGGGGACAGATAGAGCTTTCTTTAGGAGGTATGTAATCACCACTGGGGGGATTTATTTTTTACTATATATCACAAAAAGTACAAGGAAACATTTATTATTACCCAAATTTTTGGTAAAATATAAAAGACGGGGTCACGTCGGGTAAATAGACACCAAACATTTCAAGCCTTAAAATTGTGCACACCCGAGAAATCACAAAAAAAGCTACCACACCCAAAATTGGCCATAGGTGATGCTTTAAAAGCTTTTACTGCTCATCAGTTTAGTGTAAACAGTGATTGATGGCCCTAAAATTATTGCTCACACTCTGACATTTGCGATGATATGTAACAAGTGTGGCGTAATGGGCACAATTGTTGTTTTTGCGCGAAGGTGCACCCATTGCATTTTTGCGCATCTTTGTGGGGGTGGTGGACTTTAAAAAAAAATGTGTGGGTTTTTTTCCTTGTGTGTGTGTACATTTTATTTTTTGTGACCAATTTTTTTTAAACTTTTTTTTTTCTACTCTTAACTTTATTGTTTTCACATAGGGGGCTAAGAAGCCCCCTATGTGATATCAAGTTACAGTGACAGGTCCTCTTTATGGAGACAACAGGGGTCTCTAAGACCCCTAATGTCACCTAGGGACCCCCAAAGAAGCTGATGAAGCAGAGATCTGCTTCACCAGCTTCTCTACGTCTTTTGTAGCCGGGGAGTGATAACTGAATGCGGAAGTGATGTTATAAACATCACTTCCTGCATTCACAGAACGGGGAGGAGAGTGGAGGGAGATCGTGTACTGATCTCCCTCTGTTCTCCGTGCACGGAAACCACACTGCCGGTCCCGGATTAGATGCCTTGAATTGCAGCAATGGCGGGGACGGCGACAGCAAGGAGAGGTGGGGGGTGGCATAGAGAGGTGTATCATACAAGTGATCCGGCATCTTTACAGACGCCGGACTGCTTGTGTGTAAATAGCCATCGCTGGCTGTTTCAAATTCTGGCAGTTTCCTGCTCGTGTCCGAGAGACGTTTAAAGACGGCCACCCGCTGCTAGAAGGCTCCCTTCTGGCCGTTTCTAAACGTTCGGCGGACGGGAGATGGTTAAGAAAAAAATAAGGTAATTGTAAAATTGATGGCAGCATCAGGTCTCAAAAAAGTTGGGACGGGGCCATGTTCACCCTCTTCTTTTAACAACACTGTAAACATCTGTGAACTGAAGACACCAGTTGGTGGAGTTTTGGTAGAGGAATATTGTCCCATTCTTGCATGATATAGGATTCTAACTGCTCAACAGTCCTGGGTCTTCTTTGCCATATTTTTCAATTCAAGATGCGCCAAATATTTAATTGGTAAAAGGTCTGGGCTGCAGGCAGGCCAGTTAACCACTTGATGTCCGGGGGTGTTAAACCCCCTTCCTGTCCAGGCCATTTTTCAGTATTCAGCACTGTGCTACTTTGACATTTATTCAGTCATGCAACGCTGTACTGAAATTAATTTTATATCATTTTTTTGGGACACATACAGCTTTCTTTTGGTGGTATTTAATATTTTTACTATTTTATTATATAATTTTAAAAAATGTACAGAATTTAAAAAAAAAAAGTTTTTCCTATGTTATATTATAAAACATGTATTATTACCCAAATGTTTGGTAAAATATAAAAGATGGGGTCACGTCGGGTAAAAAGACACCAAACATGTCAAGCTTTAAAATTGCGCGCCCGTGTAATAAAAAAAACTACTATACCTAAAATTGGGCATAGGCGATGCTTTAAAAGCTTTTACCGCTCATCAGTTTAGTGTTAACAGTAAATAATGGCCCAAATTGCCTTGTCCCTTGTGCACAGAGATTTCCCCAGATTCTTGGAATCTTTTGGTATATTATGTACTGTAGATGAATATATATTTAAAGTCTTTGCAATTTTACCTTGAGGAACATTATTTTGAAATTGTTCAACACTTTTTAGAGCAACTTTTCACATATTGGTAGACAGTCTGAATCTCTGTGATGTTCTTTTTCTACCCATTCATATAACTGACCTGTTGCCAATTCACCCAATTAGTTGCAAAATGTTCTTCTGGTTCCTCCTTCTTAGTACCACTTACATTGCCAGCTTTGTGTTGCCCAGTCCCAACTTTTATGAGATGTGTTGCTGCCATCAATTTCAAAATTACTGTATTTTTTTTCTTAAAATGGTGTATGTTCTTAAACATTGGATTTGTTTTCTATTTTCTATTGTGAATAAAATATTGGTTTATGAGATTTACAAATCATTGCATTCTGTTTTTATGTAGATTGTATACAGAGTCCCAACTTTTTTTGAATTGGGCTTGTAGGTAAAACACAATTTCTGAGGCGTATTTAGTGGTATACTTGGAGTTCAGCTTTAACAAAATGAAGTCAGAGAACTAAATGTTCATGGGTACCCACATTATCACAGGAGTATCTAATATATCTATCAGCAATCAGAAATAATAATTGGGCTGATGTTGATTAAAATGTAATGGCTTTGCTAGAATTGACAGTGAAGAGAAATAAATAGTATCCTTCTGGCTCTATAGTAGTACTTCTATCACTGCATGTATTAGTAGTAACTGGGGCATCCCATAGCAAAGGCAGTGCCCCAGGCTGCAGTGAATTCAAATGCAATGGTAGTAGAGGTAACATGGAGAAGTACACTACAAGTTCAGGTGTTTCCAGTGAGTGTTAACATCCCTGGCGGTCTGATTATGCAGGATTTTAGCATGCCAAAGCGGTACATTGTTTTTCATGGCAATTTGTTGTTTTATATTGTAGGCCTGTAATTCTTAGTAAATCTTAGGAATAACTCACTAAATCTGTCCAAACAAGAGTCCAGTAGACATCCCGGGTATGATAAAGTTTGAAACACGAAATCATAAATTATAATATACTAAATAATTATAAAAAACTATAATATAATAATAAAAAAAATGGTCCAGTAAATGGGAATTCTGGGGGCACTGCCTGAGTACCAAGTTCGCACATTACTGAGCTCGGTCGCAGAATCGTCGCTGTCGTCACTTTCAGTGGCTGATGACGAATTTCCCAACGAATAGCTATCGCTCAATTCTGCAAGTGATTCTAATTTACTATCGCTGTTTTCTATCTGGTCTAAAACCGCTTTTTACCTAAAGGGATGCTTTTCGGATGCCATGGACGTTCTCAAGTTTCCGGGCAGAAAGTACAGTAAAAGTGCACACAGGGCACTGGACAAAGCTCTAGGGACAAAATTGAAGGGAAATGGTTTGATACATAAATGTAATTATAGCAGATTACATTGTATTCTGTGTAAATGTCATGTTTTCACTTTTGAATCTCCCGCCGGCTCCACCCTCCGCTGTGACGCCGAAAACTAAACTGAAAGCCGAATGCCGGCACCGGCCGTGTACAGCAGAGGACACATCGGGCTCGCAGGGACAAGGTAAGTGACACTTTTGTGCAATCCCGAGTGTGGCTCAGGGTTACCGCTTTTGGTACGGAAAATTAACCCAGAGCCACACTCGGGAATACCGCCAGGGAGGTTAATACACAAGTAATTTAGACAATGCACTTACAAGCTTGTGGCAACAGTTTGAGGAAGGCCCTTTTCTGTTCTAGCATGACTCTGGAACACTGATTGCAGGCTAGATCTTGTTGTCTTGACCTCACACATACTTTTCACTGAATGTGCTCTAACTCCCACAGACACACGTGGATTCTTTTGGAAATCTTTTTCAAAGTGGTGAATATTGTTTAAATGCAATCATTTATTTTAATAATTGATAAAAAGTACCTTTTTCAGGTTTAAACCATGAGAGATGTTGTCTGCTGTCATGAATGCTGCCAGTAAGTGAGTGATAGCACCAGCCTCTCCACAGTGAGGACGGAAAAGGAAGGTGTTCATTCCTCTCTCCCTACAAATAAAGTGATGCTTGCATAAGTATAGATTAATTATATTTATATACAACAAGAATGATAAACCACACTATGAATTGTAAAGCTATTGAAATTCACAAGATGAATATACAAATACGTTTCCTAAAGTGTTCTTTTTTTCATTAACCCTAGATAATATTTAAAATTACTATTAAGATGGTAGATTCTGGATTTTGTGATGGGCATTCAATGTAAAAATATGATTATTTGACAAACAAGATGAAATCATTGTATATTTGTGGTCTACATACACATCCACTGTTCTTAGGAGATCTCCCCATTGCCTATAAAGCATCTATTTGGAATATGACAGGAAATGTTTTAATCTGCTCAGTTGCTATCAACACAAACATAACTCTACAGATATGGGGATCACCATAGACTGTGCAAATACTGAATATACTGTTCAAAATGCCCATATCACATGTTAAGATTCAGCTGTGTGAAGTTCTCCAAGCAATCTCCTCCACTCACTTGACAAACTAATGCTGTAGGTCTTGCCATTGCAGAAATCTCTGTTAAAATTAGTGGTTCTGACTTGAGTTGAGCCTGAAGTTTGAATTACGTTAGATTTGGAGCAGTATTTCATGAAGTCAGATGTCCCAAGCCAATTCTGAATGTCAGTGTTATTTTTGGAGAAGGGTTTCTAGGAGAAAGGGATAAAAGGCTGCCCCAAAGACTGTTTCTGTCTTATTTCTACATCCGCTGTTGCCTGGACACCCTTAGCTTGATTGGGACAATTTTTCTTTGGGCTTGAAAAAGAGGCACAGTGCCTCGAAACGCGTAGCCAAACTGTTTGTCTGCCATTCACATCACCCAGCGAGACAACCCGCACTTTCCTCAAGTCCTGTGCCCGTTCCCCAACGATCTGTCACAACGACTGCCGACAGTTCTCAAACCGCTATAGAGCGGCACTCTCGCTTCCGTTCAGCCGACGGTTCTCAGCCTGGCCAGCTGAATTCCCACGGTATAGGACGGCACGAACACTTCCACTGTACAGCCTGTTTACAAACAAGGCTACAGGACGGCAGATTTCTGGTGCTCCAGCCACAGGAGCCCCCCAGCCGGCACCACCAACCTTCCTCCAATACCGGGGAGCTAAACTAGATACTCCAAGCCCATTGTAATATTCATACAGTCTAGCTGCAGAAGTCGGCTGTGACCCATGCTGACAGCACCATCCACCCTTCACCGGCAGGACATTGCCACGTCAATGCAACAGTGAGTCTCAAATTTGTTATTATTAATTTTAAGCATTATATCCTTTTTTAAACAACAAAATCTCTGGGTTGTAGCGCTCCTTTTCTGCTTTTGTCATATTTGTGTACAGGGTCCATCTCCCTGTTTGGGTAGCTCGCTCACCCAAACCCTACTCTAATCATCCCACCGGTAGTGCGCTCGCCTTCTTTATTGTTTTTATCTTGAGTTGGAAAAAGTCCAGCGGAGGGCAACCAAACTAATTAGGGGTATGGAGGACCAGAGCTACGAGACAAGGCTACTAAATTTAAACATGTTCACATTGGAGGTGAGGAGATTAAGGGGGGATATGATCTCCATATACAAAATGTTCAATGGTGGTAGCAACATTAGCGATAAACTGTTTAAAATTAACTCCATTACAAAAACTAGAAAACCTAAAAACCTAAAATTGGTGGAAAAAAAATTCCAGCACAAGGGGGTTCTTCACAGTTAGATCAGTTAGGGTCTGGTACTGACTGCCACAGGTGGTATTTTCAGCAAATAATGTGGAATTGTTTAAGAAACTTTTGGACGATTTCTTAAGGGACCGTAATATACAGGGGTACAGGTACTCCTAGAATGAGATCCTAATAGGTTGGACTTGATGGACTAATGTCTTTATTCAACCTCAAATACTATGTAACTATGTACCTATGTAACAGCAGCAAAAACAATGGTACGCACACCATTGCTCCTTCTGGCCAACAGTTCTCATGTTTATAAGTAGCATTGAAAATTGACAGACACCCTAAGCAACCAGTCTTATAGTAGAACAATTATGTTTGGCCACTCAATCTTGATTCCATGTTATTAGGTCAGTGCTTGGGTTATTTGCTTGCTGTCCTCCATCTCTCCTCAGTCGAAAACAAAATGCATGCATATGAACAACTTCTTGTGCCCTCTGTCTATGCTTTATTCACAATAATTGCAGTGTTCTGAGAACTATAGAACTCCTCCCATCTATGTTATAAAGTTGAGAAGACGGAGATGTTTCAATAGTCTTGTCCTGTTTCTGTTATCCTGATATGGTACGGTGTGTGAGCATTGTCACCCTAGGGTAGGAAGCATGTTACTGGCAGAATCAGCAGGTGAAAATAACCAAAACAGAAAAGTACTGCATGCAGTCTC
>NW_017308020.1:47862-92142 GCF_000935625.1 Nanorana parkeri
CAATTTGCCAAACCCAGATTCTAACTTGAAAGGTTTTATACAATTTAACACTACTAAACAAAACAGCTACCACACAACAGTGATCATCCACTTAACCAGAATGTCATGTTTAAATGAATGCCCAGTATTAGCTTCTACGATTAATACTACCCATTTAGCACATTCATTGTAATCCCTTAATTTACAAGTCAATTGTAATCTAGACAATGCCTTCATAACTTAATACACAAATTCTGCATTTCATTCACATCAAGATAATTGTTAGTTTAATAGAGAAAAGTATTTGATTCACAGGTATATTGTATGCAGTTAATGAGATTTGCACTATTGACATGTAGGTAAAAGATATGTCACTGGTAACTATGACAGAAATGTTAATTATGAGGGATTATTGCAAAATAGTATTTTTCCCACGGGGTGGATGTAGAATATGAAGCAGAATTTGGCAAGCATCTGCTCACATTCTTCCTGTAAGGGATTTTTTTTACTACAGTCAGGATGGGTAGGACGAAAATTATAATGGTACCTAATATGGGTCATATATTAGGAGGAATTGTGTTGCAATATCAAAGTGTTTATAAATAACCAAAAAATAAGCATGCTTTTATTATTGTATTTTTCAGCAAATTCAGTACAATAGTTAGCAATGCTACAAAATAATAGTTATGTTTGTGCTATTGCAACCACAAAAGTACTAGAAGTTAAGAGATTGACTTGCAGCTGGGTTCAGTTCCCACCAAGGACATCAGCTCCATGTAATTCATAAATTTGTCCTGTGTTTGCTTGGGTTGATTCCTGATGACCCAACCAAGAGGGAGGATGTTGGAAAACATGGAAGAGGCTCTGTTCTTGGATTGTAATGGTATATGTTGGCTTTAAATTGGTATGCACTTAAAACCAACACTAAGGTGGTGGTCACCAGGAGACATGTGCACACAGTGTGCAAGGCTGTACAGAAACAGGACTCTGAAAACCTCATTAATAATATTAGGCATTCATACCTAATTTTACATTGCACTTACTAATGTAAGCAGAGAATCCAGGGGAATTACATCTACAGAGTTTCCTGCACCCATCATGGATCCCAATCATTCACCTGACAATATTATTGTTGCAAGAAAGACTTGCATTGTCTTCTTTGTATGACCAAGTACAAGTATGTTTACTACTTGTACTTGAATGACCAAGTACAAGTAGTTCATTAACATAACAATGCAACGTGAGTTATTAAAAAGAGACACTTTTTGTTACATAAATGGAACAACATTGCATCTTAACTGGCTGGTTACAGTCAAATCAGGAAATTGCTATATATCTGTGAGCACACTGTGACTTTTGCAAGCTGTCTGACTAATTTCATGGGAAGAATTAATCTATGCTGTTGACATTTTTTAGCTGCTTATCATGAGTAACAAAGATGCATGAGAAATGATTTAATTACTTTTTGCCCTCCATTGCTTTAAATCACAAAAGTATGCCTGTTCGCTTAAATAAAGAAAGTATGGAAGAATGTAATATGGAGCGTTTATATATAAATTGGAAACTAGTTTAAAGAATTTTATTGAAAACCATATTTGTTATAATTGCCTCAATTTGTCAGGATCTTCTACTTCTGCAATTCTGACAGTATTTATTTCTTCCTGCACAGAATCCTAGGTATATCCTCCAGTCTAATATCAATAGCCATGTGAAATTACAATAGATAGATAGATAGATAGATAGATAGATAGATAAGATAGATAGATAGATAGATAGATAGATAGATAGATAGATAGATAGATCTATAACATATGCAGAGATCTAAAACATACCGTCTGAGGTTGTTCAGCACTCTAATGTTGGCATACATATAGTAGATATAGTATGAGTATGATGGGTTCTTCTCAATTGTCCACTCCTGGGGTGATGGACTTTTTGTTGAAAACATGTGACCGCTGTGTTTAGACTCATCGTCCACACTGTCAAAGCCAGTTATCTGTCAAATAAAAATCAGAGTAAAGAACAATGAACGTGTTTCTGTACCACTTGTAGTTCACGCTATTTTTAAGCTCTACTTTAGTATAATTCAAAATGCTTTAATTACAGCAAACCTCAACCTTAAAAAGAACGTAGGTATTTTGTATAGAGAGGAAAAGGCTCTGAACGTCTGTCAAGTTTGAATTGTTGTCTGTGTTCCTGTTGGGGAGATTTACCCATTGTATTTGCCCACAAATACCCATGGTCCCCAAAGGTGACAAAGGCAGCAATAATACTTGACAGAGGAGCTAACCCTTCCTTCTAAAAACTAAGAAAAAAGTTTTGGCTGCAATGGGGCTTTAATTTCAAATGCATAAATAAAAATCTTACAAAGACCTTTATTTAACAACATAGTGCAAAAAACAATGGTGTTAAAGTGACATTAAAGGCAAAAAAAATTTCCCTCCCCCCAATGTAAATGTTAGCACTTACCTTAAATGATGTCTCTTTTTCCGATCTTCCTCTTCTTTCCCCATGTTTTCATCTGTCCCTCCAGCGGAGTGACGTCACTCCGATCCAGCGCTGACTGCTCTGTCCCTCCGATCCAGCGGTGTCTGCATGCGGGTGCACGCGTCCATAGACTTACCTTGCGTCTCTGCTCGTCTCCCGGCTGAGAATCGGAACTGCGCATGCGCCCGCCCCAAGATCCTTTGCGGCCGTACGAGCAGTTCCTGATTCTCGGCGCGGGAACGAGCGGCGATAACGAGGTACGTTTTAAATGATTTTAAGCGGGTTTTTTTTTTTTTTACACTTCTTGCCTATATCTACTGCATGCTAGTAGTAGATATAAGCAAAAAAAAAAACGGAGGGTTTAGAACCCCTTTAAGTATCGTATATTAACACTTAGTTGTGGCTTTCAGCAATTGTTTATACTTAGCTGATATGGATTACTAATGTTTATACTTAAGTTGTTGACATACTAAGGCCTCATTCAACCTACCGCGCATATACGTGCTTATATGCGCGTACGCGCGTATTGTACCATATGCAGCATATGCAAATAAATGGCTCCATACACATAGCTGCGTATGGAGCCATATATTTGCGTAGCGCAAACATGCGCAAAAACAGAATGGAACCGAGATGCATCCGGGCAGCGTATTTCTGCGTATTTTACACATATACACGTGTTTGCGCGCATGTACGCTCATGCAGTTCATTAAAATGTTCTATTACGAATGATGCATTCTGGGATTGCATATAGTGCACGCATATACGCACATACGCACATACGCATATGCAATATACAATTTTGCTCTTGCGTTGTGTGTCAATGAAGCCTAAATTAAGGCCATTCAAGAATGTAAGACAATTGCATATCACAACATAAGATATATTTTCAAGGTGCCCCATACAATAGTATTTCACTAACAAAATCAGAGTGCAGAAGATTGATGGAGGAGTAAAAGAGACAAATTGTCCATTCTGTGGACAACCTACAGTACACCTACAACTGAAGAGTTGGAACAAACATAACCCTACTTTGCTAGAAATTTGACTCTACGTGTTTTGGCTCAGAGTAGTTGAACTGTGAATACAGAGTAGACTATTTTACCAACAAAAATCCTAAAACACTGTTGGGAACCAGGCAAGATGGCACTGGAAGACTAATATGTGGCCGTCTGGAACCTTTAAAACCAAACTTTGGGCACAGTTAAGTTTTGTTAAAGCAGTTGATGTTTACTCAAAAGCCACCTCCTGTGATGAACACTATCCCCAAATCTTCTTGTTTTCATGCGGGTGGAAGCACAGCTCCTGGTTCTATTTCTGTGTCCACTTGGATGTAAGCGCTGCAGGTCTCACAGATCTCAGTGCTACGGTCTCATCTCCACTGCCCTCTCCTCCTGGCCATTTACAAAATGAAGCCTGGATCTGGGTGTTTTGTGATTGGCCAGGGGGAGAGGGAGCTGAGTCTTTGAAACCTGCAGTAGTGACATTCAGCAACAAGATGCTTGCTGCCCTTGGCAGCCCTGCTAGGCCATGGCTTATGTTGGCTATGCAGAAAACTGTCTCTGCATAAAAAAATTAATTAATTAATGAATAAATACAAAAAATTATTCTGTAAAGGCTTCTTTAAAATCATAACACAGCAGATTTATTGGGAACAATTTTACAGTTCCGCAGTATTAGATGAGCATGTGGCAGGCATAGGAAAACATGTAGTTATAATGTAGTCAAGTAACACAAAAACCATTATCTTGGCTGTAGTATTTGGTAAGGACAGAATGGAAATTAAGATGTGGAGGATTGATGATGCCACACATTTACGTGTCAAATAAACACACTTACATGTCTCAGGAACACACTCAGTTCTTTGTTTGCGTTGGGGTTGATAGTAGCTTCGAAGACTGGCAAGAAGATATTTTCCAGCATTTTTCCAAAATGTGGAATAAACTTCTGAGCTCTGAAAATATCACTATAATGTAAAATTACAAGGGGGTTATTATCAAGACTAAGGCCTTGATTTTGACGCTTGTTCTGTTTAAATAAGATTCATTAAATTTTAGGTCTTCACATAAATTGCAATATACAGTACAGGTCCACTCTATAGTATTACACATACTGTATGTTAGAGCTGAACTCCAGGCAAACAGCTAAATATACAGCTTAAATAATCCAATATGAACTGTCTTATTTCCCAAACAATTTTTATCCTGCTCAACAACCTTTGCGATTCATACAGCTCTGCTAAAGAGCACTCTTGTGATGGAGACACCACTTTCTCTGTAAAGGTGGCCATACACCTTACCACCATTGTACAATTTTCTTTGTCCCGACATCGCACCCTCGTTCAACTTTCCTTCAAATAGCCCATCATGCACAGACCAATGTAGATTTTGATAATCGTTCATCAGCAATACTAACTGGCCTGAATTTCGCCGATTGACAGAACAGATTTTTGTTTGCACATGTGCAGTGTTCATCTTGCGATTTTTGTTGTACGAAGCCACTAATCCATCTATTGTCGTTCATTTTGAAAAATGTTTTCTAGCCTGCCCGATAGACGAAATCCGGCCAGTTATTGCAGTTGTGCACTTCCCATCAACTGGCCGATTATCGAACGAAACCGTGATTGCGGGCAAAAATCGAACGATAATTGTAAGATGTATGGGCACCTTTAGAGTAAAGGAATGTAGTTGTGTCATCTCCCTGCTCTGCTGACTAGGTAGTGAAGACCAGCAACACACTGATAAGTCGCCAGTGACTTCTTTTTTCTTTCTCCTCCTTTCTGCGTGTCTCCTAACAGCACAGGAATCTTATTGAGCTTGCACATGACTGGATAGTCTTTGCAAAATAATATTTCACTTTATTTCTCCTCATTCACTAAGATAAGTGACAATTGACTGAAAGTGAACATACTCTATCTACTCCTTTAGTAAATCAGAGTCATAGACGTGTTTGTTTTCTGTTTGCTTTGCGAGATCTGACATAGAGAGAAAGAGAAAATGCATGTTGCTGGAGCGTTAATGCCAGATGGTTGAGGGTGCAAAGAGGTGTGTTACTGAACATGGGATCAAGGAATTTACCAGAGAAGTGTGTGTCATTAGCATACACATGGAAACTGGTTTAACTAGGCTGATTTTTCTTGGAAGGGCTGTGGTTTTGTAGTGTTGCCCTAATTGAGCGAAAGGTGCCTCTAACATTTCTTTGCCAAGTATTTTCGTAGTAGCACCTCCTGTTTTCACTGCTAAAATAACAACCTTTACCTATATCCACCCTGATGTTGTTATTCCCATGGCAGGGAACCAGCTGCCCTACTTATGAATGGAAATGAAAGTCATATATAGCAATATACAAAACAGTTTTGTACCGCAGTCAGTAAACAAAAGCATCATACGTGAGGAAAAGGTCATTGGCTGCCTTCTAACATCATGAAAAAAATGTCAAGTAAAATTCAATTTTGTTAGAAATAACATTTATATAGTGTGTGTGTGTGTGTACAAAAACATATCCACTCATCTTAAAAATTACAGAGATAGACAGATTAAAGCATTACACCTCCCTGGAATCCATGCAGACACATAGTATGCATATTCTCAATGTAATCCATTATTTATATTATAAATTTCATAAAACAATGTCTTCAAACAATTAAAACAATTAGTCATATTAATCATCTGTAATTCTGTACTCATTCCAGCCTTCTACGCATTTCGCCGAAGCTTCATCAGGAAGTTTTTGGAGGTAGCCATCTTTAGAATTTTAGTGGTAAGAAGTTCTGCATTTCTGGAATATCTCTAATCAACCAGGAAACAGAGAGCATGGAGAGAGCACGTTGGCAGGAGAACAGGAGAGACAACATGCCTATCCTGGAGTTCCTTTTTCATAAAATTGGAATCACTCCTCGTATGTCCAGCCTCCCCAATTCAACCGCCCGTCTCTCCCCTCATCTTCCTGGACTCCCGCCACACTTACACATACCGTCTGACATTGTCGGCATGTGATGTGTGTGGCCAGGGCGGGGTTGAAAACACCCTGGCTGTCACATCAGGATTTAGGTATTGATATGTGGCACTGGATCTTGAAATATTAAAGTCTAATATCAAATAACTGCATCTAGTACCTGGTGCTCAATTGCTTTTGTTATATCTATCTCTTAGGGGGCCTCACAGGGCATTCTAGGTGGAATCCTATGGTGAAGAAAGTAATGATAGTGCCACATCAATGGTCTTAGATTAATTTGTAGGCAGGATAACATGGAGTAAAACAACCAATGCGTTTCGGGGTTACAAACAGCCCCCCCCCCCCTTCATCAGAGCTAAAATAAGAACAATTATAGCACTAAAGAATGCCTTTTGTTGTATGTACAGACATCAAACACTAGTGTATCATAGAAATACTTACTAGATTCTTGGTACTTGAATCATCCACTTCATGTTTGGAGTGTAGACTTTGTGCTTGTTGAACCAACCTGCAAGTTTTGCCCATTCATCTGGGGTGCGTCCATAGATTGAGAGGCGGGGCTCAGCATACTGGTATTTAGCATCTTCTAAATCTGATCCCACTTCCTAAGATGGAAATGTTTACTAAGGATTATGCTTTAAAATATGTACATGTGATACCTAAAAATGTTATTGTATGCCTTATCAAAACAGCCCACTGATATATAATTGCATATAAAAGGAGATTTTCAGGAGATTATCAGAACAGAATATCTTCATTCAAGATGGCATGGGAGGGATCATTTTTTTTCAACACACACCTAACTTTCTCTCAAATAACCCCATGGAAAAATGCCAAATGCATATTTTGGAGGGGCGGTACCAAGAACTGATGATTAGGGATGAGCAAATCTGCCTGGTTTTGAATCGTAGGGGGTTTGTCGAAATGTCTGAAATTCACAAAACTCAAACTTAAAGTGACATTAAACCCTCAGATTTTTTAACATAAAACAATACTGTAATGTGTGCATTACTGTAATCCATGGTAGTTTCCCTTCTCTTTGCTGCTCTTCCTTTTAAATCTGTATCTCATGCTGGGCAGAACTTCTGTTTTGCAGCAGACTGCCTTGTCTCTGAAATGGATACATGGTGTCTGTGTGTAGGTTTGCAACCTGAGCCAGCACTACAGGAAGATGTACTCAGCTGCAAAGGGAAGTTCTCCCCCAGCATGAGAAGACATGAGGATTTAAAAGGAAGAGCAGCAAAGAGAAGGGAAACTACCATGGATTACAGTAAGGCACACATTACAGTATTGGTTTATGTTAAAAAATCTGAGGGTTTAATGTCACTTTAACAGCAAACCTTATTGAAGTCTATAGGGGGCATTAAATATTTGACTTCATTTTTAAATTAGCTTTTTTTACACCTAAATTTATTGTTATCACACAGGGGACTATTTAGCATAGTCATGGTGACAGGTCCTCTAATGTCATCTAGGGACCCCAAAGAAGCTAATGAAGCAGCTGCTTCCCAGCTTCTTCTCTAGCTACAGCAGCTGGTGGAATGACAGGCTGAAAGAGGCAGAGATGTAATACATATTGCGTCCACATTCAATGAGCAGAGGGAGTATGCCCATGTTCTGGGGGCGTGGCCAATTATGTATATACAATAGATCCCAGCACACGTCTATGTACAATAGATCCCAGCACAGGTATACATAATCGCTTGTATGTAACAGCCAGCGGCGGCTGTAAACAGTGTTAACGGTTCCCGATCCTTACCACATGCGGTGTGGTGTGTGAGCAGGAGAAGGAAAGGACATTCAAAAACGTCCACCCACTGTTAAGCTGGCCATACACCTTACAATTATCTGCAGATTTTCTGTGGTCAGATGGAAAAGGTGCAACAGATTCCTCCATCTACACTTAACTGTGTGGAAGGAGTAATCTCCACCTGGGCCAATCTGTTGCACTTTTTCCATCTGACCAAAGAAAATCTGCAGATAATTGTAAGGTGTATGGGCACCTTTACCAGTACGACGTCCAGCCATTTAATTACCACACCCAGGCAGCCACCAGTTAACAGGGTAACAATGCTGGTTTTTTTCTGCAGTGAAATCATGCAGCAGCTTTGTTATTCTATTGACATGGTTGTCTTAGATTGACACCTAATTTTAAATGGATTTGAGTAAAAGAGAAGCAAATTAGCACCCCCAGCAATGTAATATTGTTTTCAATTGTAAGGGACACTTTAACTGCACAGCAGCTTGGTTTGTTAAAGGAAGTGAAACAATAATAGATCTACTGGCAGGATCAACAGGTAATAACACTATTTTACAGGAGGGATTTTTTTTAATGCTAATGACATGATCGGATTTGCTGCTGGTCCTTTTCAGTGCTATAAACCATAACAGGATTTTGCAAAACTGTAATAAAAACAAAATTAATAATAATAACGATAATTACCTTAATGATAGTAGCAAAATATTCCCCATCAATGAAGTTTTCTGTTTTCATGTACAGGTCTCGTAATTCACTTGCACCTACTGGGTTATATTTGGCATTAAATTTGTCAAAGCGCTGGAATGTTTGTCTTCCCTGGAGAAAAATAGGCATGAGTTAGTAAGAGACGGAGGTTAACCCTCTATTTGTCCCAGTGACCATTGTTATTGTGACAAGGATACTGACAGCAAAATTTTAAAAAGTGAGGGAAATCCTCCAATTGAGATAACTCTCATTACTCTGAGGTTATGAGACTCTGAAGCGAGACTCCTGCTTAATTTGGAGAGATTTCCCCTCAGTTCCTGTTGTGTCACCAAGACAGAAAATAAAGGGTAATCTCCCCAGTGAAACACAGGCTTTAATAATTAAACTGATATGAGTTTGAACTAGGGATGCACCGATACCGATACTAGTATCGGTGCCGATACCAAGTATTTTTTGGCGTGTAAGAGTGCTCCGATACTGGAACTTCCAGTCAGAGGTAGATTTCCTCTGACTGGCAGTGTAGCGAGGGAACATGGAGCTGGCTTCCCGGCCAATCAGGAAGCCGGGCGGCCAAACGGCCGGCTCGATGATGATTGGCTGGGAAGCCAGCTTCCCAGCCAATCAGCTTGGAGCCGGCTTGCCGGGCAATTAAGAAGCCGGGTGGCAGGTAATGACATCCTGATTGCCCGGGAAGCTGGCGCCATTATAGCGGAAGTACCGGTATCAATACTTGGATCCCTATTGCACCCCATTGGGTCCCTTGATGCATGCCAAACATGGCAAAGAAGTACATGTCGCAAGTTTGGCAACATGCGGTCCATGTTTATTCCCGCACATTTGTGCACGTTCTAACACGTGCAAACACACAGGAAAAAAGTTCACTCCACACATTTAGGGTGCCATTACTTGGTAATGGCAATGCAAGCGCATTCTGCATTTGGGCATGTTTTGTGAACGCACATCAAAGTGCGCACTTATGTATACTTTTGATACGCATTCATGAGACGCCCTTATGTGAACGGGGCCTTATACTCACCTGTCCTCGCTCTAACAAGATCTTTGCTGAGTGGTCTCCTGGAAATCCTTGCTGGGCAGTTTCTTCTCCATTCATTCCTATGAAGAGGCTGTTTATCATTGGGATGCATAATGGATAGCTGACGGGTTCTTTTTTTAAAAAATTATTTATTTTAAGTTTTTTCAATGCAATACAAAAATAAACAAGTGTAAATAGATTACAGTAAAGCAGATCAGGGAAACCAAAAACACGCACGAGTACGGTATAACAAAATGTTTGCATATGCAATCAACCATATCTTAGCTCGGCATGAACTCCGATAAATCTGCCTCACCAGACCACTAGAAGTCAGGGAGCATTAAGCACATAGCATTTCCCACACTCGTGAGAGTGGTGGGTTGGGGAAGGGAGAGCGGAGAAAGGGGGAGTGCAAAGTGGCGGTCACCCTGCCGATCCAGCAGGTGTAATGGGTGTCCCCATTTGTACGATGCTCTGGCCTCATGGACACACTGGAGAACTGGTTGGAGCTGTCTCTGCATATAGAGCATGTAGCTGGAGAGGTCTGGCAGAAAGGAGATGGAGGTGCCATCAAAGTCGACAGATTTCTTATTCCGAGCCTGACGCATAATTTCTTCTTTCAAAGTAAAGAAGTGAATGTGACATAATATTCTCTGGGGGTGCCGTCTCTCGGGTTAGCCGGGCCGTATACCCTGTGCACTCTGTCCAACTCCAGGGGATGAGTCGGCTCCCTGTCCAACAGCATATTTAGTATAGCGGTCACTGTAGACCGGGGATCCGCTACAGAAGTGGCCTCCGGGATGCCCTTGAGGCGTACATTGTTCCTGCAACTCCTGTTTTTGCCATCATCCACCTTAAGGCGAAGGGCAGTAAGGGCCTGCATCTGGGCCGTTTGCACCATCTCCGCTCTGGCTGTCTCTAGGGTCGTCACCCAAACATCCACCCACTTTACCTGCTGCCGAACGGCTGTCAACTCCTGCTTTAGTGAGCCCTCCAAGTGCACCACCATAGTGTTCAGGTCAGCCCTGAGCGCCACAAACATGTCCCTGAGTTCCTGTCCCGAGACAGGTGAGTGAGTGTCCAAACCGGTGGGAGGTGGGAGTGTCCAAAGAGGTGGGAGCATGCTGGAGAGTCCGGCTGCAGTGCTAAAAGGGTGGGCAGAGGTGAGTCGTTCGGCCGCACGTTGGTTGAGGAGACGCCATCGTCATCCGCCTGGGATCGGGACTCCGCTAGACTGCTGTGAGCCGGCAAAGCACATGCATCTTGGATGATCCGCCGACCCTCGTCTCGGATGCGGGCTAGCTGAAGAAATGCCGAAGGTCCGGCTTGGGGGAGTTCCTCAGGGTCCTTTTACCCTTCTTCCTCTTCGACATTGCCCAAAATAGGTGCTTTACTGCCACGCTAGACTGCCTTGTTGGCCTCAGAGGGACGTAGCTCACAAGCCGCACATCCTCACAGATCCATGCCTTGGCCCCGCCCTGGCTGACGGGTTCTTATAATGGCGGTAATGAGCACCACGTGGATCTGTCGAACATTTCAAAACTGTGACCTGAAACATCACAAGGCTTTCATAAATTAGGCAAAGGATGTTTTAATGGGACCGTACCACCATAAAAGTGTCATACATGCTTTACTGAATTCCCCTTGTTGTGTTTATTTCCAGAGTATAGCGTTTAACCTTTAAATAGATGTATGCTTAGGAAGTAAAATTAGACTGTAAATACTTACAGCGTGGACATCAAGAGAATCTACTGTGAGGTCATAGGGGTGAAGGTTCAACTTTTCAAACACCTGTTTTAAGGTCAACTGGTTCCCCTTTGCATTGTACACTACACGTTCTGCATCCATCCGGTATGACCTCTTGATGAAACGCAGAAGATGCTTCTGGTTCATGCAAGCTGCAGCATGGATGTGAGTGTCGACCTTATAGGAGGAAAATGACAATCAGTAGAATAATGTTAGTAAAACTTTTTTTCCATTTAGTAAATAATATTTTGCAAAGACTTTGCATACATTTACTTACACAGGAAACATTTTTTAAAAAGGATATGACAACTGTTAAAACGAACAGATTTCTAACACATTGCAAACTGGAGCTGTTTGCAGTGGGTTTCCCCTTTGTGTACACGTTTTTCTAGATTAATTAACCAGTGTACTGGGTTTCAAAAAACTAATCTTACTGAATACTGCTACTTCAGACTGAGGCTAACCATACACTGCTCTATTTTTTTTTTGTTCTACTCACAGGCTGAATGAAAAAAATAAAGCAGATTCCTCCATCAACACTACAAGTGTGTCGATTGAGGAATCCCTACTGTTTGCATTGTATGCCCTATCAGAGCCGTCAGCTCACTGACTGCCGCCCCTGGTCGTACAAAGATTTTCTGACCAGCTCCTTTGATCAGCTGATCGAGGGATGCCAGCCAAAAGGGTGCTGACAGTGGCACACAGTGTGTGCATTTCAGCTGGTTCTTAAGGAATGTAAAAATCGCATAGTGCATGGGCACCTTAAAAATATATTTGATAACTGTGTTGCTCTCATTTTAGCAACATTTTGCAGCGCTGTGACACTGACAGGGTTATTCACAAAATGGTGAAGAGTTTGGAAAAGGCAGGAGAAGTGAACAATCTAGGACAACATAGCTGAACTGGAAAGTGAGCTGAATTGGAGAATTTTTCCAAATCAGCTATTTTGGAATTGATTTTTCACTTCTCCTGACCTTCTCCAAACTCTTCACCCTTTTGTGAATAACCCTGTTAGTAGTTCCTTTAATCTCGGCACCACCTATTGGCATTACCTTGAGCAATGTGCATGCAAATACAGTCTGCCTAGGAATGTCCCCTCTGTGAGCCTATGCAGCCACCCACAAGCCCGCCCATCAAGGACACTTAACATTATTGTTAATGTTAATTAGCGTTAGAGTATCAGGAGGCATTGTATGTTTTCAAAATAAAGTACTTTTTATGGTGTGGTTGTTTTTATTTCCTTTTTTAATTTTTTTATTTGTGAATAGGTAGCCCTTACTTTTAGGGTGTACTGGCCCTTTAAGGGTAAAAAAAAGCATTAAAACTTTTTTTCAGGCATGCAGGGAGCGTGGGACCTAACCCTTGCAAGGCATTTTGTCTCCATGTTAAGAAGACCATGGACTAATCCCCACATCTTGTCTCCCATAAGGGATGTGGGGGTCTGCGGGGGAAACTTATCGGAATTTGGAAGACCCTTTCAGAACAAGCGGGACACAAGATATTTTCCCCCATGTGAATGAGTATGGGGCACATAGTACTACTTGTTACTAATTCCAACAATGATAAAGTAAATTAAACACACAATGAAAAAAGTCCTTTGTTAAAAAATCAATAAATAAAGTCCCATAATATAAATCTAACATCAATCACATTGTCCAGTCGTGTAGATCCACTTCAATCATGATGAGTAGCGCCTAATGATATTAACCTGCCGACTGATGATGCTGTACCACCATTACTACCATAGCAAACAACAGATCCCAGTCACTTTCTATATGTAAACAAACCAGCATGGATCCTGGCTGATGTCATTGGCCAAATATTGCCAGCTGCTGAAGCACTACTGCTACAGCAGTGTGGTGGTAGTGCTACTGCTACTACATGACAGACTCCTCGCTTCCCAATTTGCTTACAGAAGCCCATGGGGATCTGGCATTTAGTGCAAATGTTGGTAATGTCATTGACCAATATAATCATGTCACCCAGGATCCCTGCTGGCTTCATACATACAGAAGCCAAGTGGAATATGTCCTTTGCAATGGGAGTGGTGGTGGGGCAGCATCATCGGGGGGTGGGCCGTTATGGTAGCAGGTCAACATTGTTAGGCGGCATTTATTGTTATTAACATGAACTTACATTGCTGAACAACATGACTGACATTGGCTTTACATCATGGGATATTTAATATTTTTTATTTCAATCAAGGGCTTTTTCCTTAGTGTTGGTGGTTTGTTTTGGTTTACTTTCTAAATTTTTGTGAATAAGTAACAAGAAGCGCTACATACCCTGTATTCATTCATGTAGGGGGTGAAGGCCAGATATCTGGGGGCCCACTTATACTAAAGGGGGCTTCCAGATTCTGATAAGTTTTCAGACCCCAAATCCCTTTTGCGGACAGGATGTGGGGATGAGGCCCTTGTCCTCTCAACATGGGGACAAGGTGCCTTTTAAAGGAAAGAAACTTGGTTGTCCCTCTTGCATGGTACACTCCCAATATTGAAGGCATGTGGCTTGGCATGGCTCAGAAGGGTGGGCACATGCTCAAAGCCAAAAAAAATGGAAAAAGTAATAAAAACAAGTACACTGTACAAAAGTCCTATATTGGAAAAAAATAAAATGTCCCACAATGTAAATCAAATGTCAATGACGTCGTCTAGCACTATGGATCGCTTTGCATGGTAATGAAGGGGTGTATACACAGGCTAGTACTCAAGTGGTTAAACTTTGCAATAATCCGGGCAGTAAGGTTCACGCTTCAAGTACCAGTAATAATATTACCTTTCTGCAATTGTAGAAATCTCGATGTGGGTTATTTTTTAACTCCTTAAGTTCTTCCATTTCATTCAGCATTTCATGGACTTTGAACTTAGATGACAAAAACTTAAGACGTCGATGGCTGTACGTCTTACTGCAGTCAAACAAATATTTGTAATTATATTACATTAAAGAAAGATTGTTGTCTAAGTAAACATTTTTGTTACGGTTCTATTGGTAGAGCTGTTTAGATCCCTGTATATTATATATTTAAAAACATGCCTTAATTTATGAAGTGGTAGACCTTCGAATATATAAATCAGCTGATCTTCTAAACAAAATAACCAGAAGAATTTGTTGTCTTTGCCCTGTCTGATCTAAGATCACTGGGAGCCATAATCTTAGCAGAAGGATTGCGTTATGCCTGTTGATTTGTTTTTTTTACAGAATGCCATTATACATGTAAACAGCCCCAGTATAGTTCATCTTTTACATTTTTATTTAAAATAATGCTGTTGTCTTGATCTTTTGATAAATGTTAACTTTCATTTTAAGTTTTGTAGTTTTTCAAATTTACAGTAAAAACTGGAAGGGAATGTACATATTGTCATAGTCTACTGTCACCTGAAATCTCTTAACAGTAGTTGTTCACAGTTGCCTAAAATCATCTTGACAAAGGGACAAAATTAATGTAAAAATTACCAGTTGAGGAATTTCAACATTGTTCCCCAAACCTGAATTAAAGCGAGAGTTGTACTTTCCATCAAACTATTGCCGGAAATATTTTTGCTTTGAGCTAAACGGTGAAGTTTTAGACTGTGCAGGAATATATCATAACTTTGTACTTGAGCATAATTTTCAGCCTATTGTCCTAATTGTGGAGTGGCAGTCATACATTTTAAATCCCTAAACAGGTCTAGTTTTCTAAAAATTTGTATGTTGAAATGTTAGAAACTTGAGGGGAGCCGAGTGGGCCTTGGAAGGGGGGTAGATAGCATAAAATATTAATCTAAATATGAGGTGTACATTTTGGTTAGTTCCTGCTGGCACTTCTAGGATTAATATTAGCAAACCAGGTAATATGTACAGTATGTCTGTTTTCCCTGGTTAGGTGTACTTACACAGGTCCTTGAGCAATAAGTGTAATCAGAAAATTCATGTCATCCACAAATTCATGAATATCTGGGTAGTTGAAATCTTTGGGTTTACCCTTGGACAGGGCATCTTTGTCTTGGTAAATATAAATCACACCGTTTTTAATTCCCAGTTGGTATCCGAGATCACCAGGCAGATTATCATGTCTAAAAGGGTCTTCTCCCTTTTGTGGTGGTGGGCTGAAGACTGTAAAGGAGAACAAAGATATTATCTTGATGGTATAGCATGTTTTCATTACTACGTGTTTCGACCTAATAGATTTAGTGACAACATTTAGTTGCTAATTACACATCTATGTATTTTTCAGGATGCTGCTGATTACCATTTGCTAGTAAGGAGCTTACACACAGGGGCATAACAATCAAACCTGCCTTGGACATTTGCATTTAAAGTGTGTTTTCACCTTTGCTATAAAATTTAAGAAAACCCCTCTATGTGTTTATGTGTTCATGTTCACACAGGCAACATGGCAGGTTTTTCTGACCACCTTCACAGTGAGCTGTCCATATGGACAGGCCTGTGTGGAATGTGTTTCTCTCATTAATATACAATGAAGAAGCCAGGCTTTTAATCTTTTAACCCTTTGTTAGGACAGAGAGTGTTCAAATCTACTTTGCAAATCATAATAGCCAGCACAGTATAGAGTGGGTTACCACAAACCCCTCACAGCCCCTCTTAACATTACAAAGAAGGAGAAGAAAAGTAAAGTACGTGCAGGTAAGAAGCAATTTAAACTGCAAAAAGCATTTTTTTTTTAAACTTATGCGATGTAAATGGGAACATGTAATAAATATAAAATAGGTGTTATAACAATTTAGCTGCAAAAATGGAACTACACTTTAACACAACAAACTGAAAAAGATGAAGTTACACCACACATATCAAGATGCATCCTTTCCACTGAATATGGGACTTGTCATGTTAACCCTGGCTTAAGTACAATTTACAAAAAAAACTCAGATTAAGGCAATTGAGTCGATTTTCTGATTTTAGTTTAGTTGCTGTGTTTGCTGGGTAGCATTAAGATTGATTGGCTTTGAACTGTTGCCTGCAATTGCTCTTTCAATATATTTCTATAAATATTTATACATATTGTACCCTTTGCAGGTCTTACCTGGATGGATCTCATCTTCCTCTTTCCAAGTTTTACCTTCAATGTCTCGGAGGTACTGGGCTACTGTTCTTGGGTATCTCTGAAAAGATGCACGCATATACTTTTCCCTTATGGTCAATGCCCGAAACATACCCTTTCCAGCCAGCTCAAAATCATCAACTGTCACCTGCAATACAAGTAAATGAAATATCTTACTTTTATTACTTTTATAAGTAATTATTGAAAAAAAAGTGTTATATATGTTAAACCTTTCATTTAGTATATACTATATTTATAATAAGTAAAAATGTATCTAGTGAAAAGCATCTTCATTACGTTTAAATGGGCATAGGAAAGCTCTCAACAGATTTGGGGAGTTTTCCTCCATTCCATGTTTCTCTGCTAACATATATGTTACTTGTTAAATCATACCAGACTTTTAAGATGCCCACACAATATACAATAGTTGAACAAAATTATATTTTTATACAAAACAGTTGAAAAATATTAAAAGCATATTGTGTGCCCGAATAATAAATCCGGCCCAGTAAACCTCTGAGTGTCTTGCCATATCCACATCCAATTGTTAGTTTCACACATTAAATTGCATAGAAATGAAACCATATTACAAGATAAGCTCTAAAATCTCATTAGGGTAACAGCAGCTCTATGGAATTGACTCAACGGTTTTCACTGATATGTTCCACTTCCTCAGGAGTTATGTGAGGCACTATTCAATATAGAAAATTAATGTTTAGCATTCATACAACTGTAAGATATAGGGGTCTATTCACGAAGCTGCCGAGGGCAGCCGAGTATGGTAGAAAAGAAAAACAGTGAAAAAAGTTTAAAAAAGTAAATAGCAAACGATTGTGCGGAGCTAGCAGTGACAGCTAGCTCCGCCCAATAGTTTCCTATTGTCCGGCGGGCTCTGCTGCTGTCAAAAAAAAGGGAAAAAAAACTCCCGGGCGCTCTGGGAGCCTCCCGCTCCTGGCAGCTACGGCTAGATCCTTCGGCAGCTTCGTGAATAGACCCCATAGATCATATATTTGCAAATTAGTTGTCTTACTTGATATGAACATAGAGCATCATGGAGCCATAGGACAATTAATTTGCAAATATATGATCTTTATTTACAGTTGTATGAATTCCAAACATTCATTTTCTATTAATTTTCTTAAACTATTGTACATTGTCTGTGTGGGTACCCTAAAAGTCCAATATGATTTGACAAGTAACAAACTGAGATTCTATGGAATGTGGTACCCCTAAAAGAATCAACCAACCAAATATACCTATAACGTGGTTTGCTTACATATAATCAAAGCAAACTTGTAGAGGGACTATCATTATTAGCAGTCACTCTTAAGAAATACCAGTCATTTCCAGGATCCTGCACATAGAAGGGAATTTACCAAAACTGGAGTAGAAATAATCTGGAGCTGCAGTTGCCCACAGTAACCAATAAATGTATATCTTCAATTTGTTCAGTTAAGCTTTGAAAAGCAAAGATAGAAGCTGATTGGTTGCCATGGGTAACTACTCCAAATTCTGTCTACTCCAGTTTTAATAAATCCCCCCCCCCATTCCTAGTGAAAGTGGAACTCCCACAGACTGTACAGTAGACCACAGTAAAGAATGATATCCTGTCAAATTTTGGAACTTGCATTAATTAAATTAATTTAATGATTTATTAATGAGTGTTTCTGCCTGGAGCTCACCTTTAAAGGAAAGCTGTACTAAAATAAATATGTAGGCTGATACTGCTGGCATTGTTTGCCTGGCTATCTTTTGCATCAGTGCTACAATCTATTGAAATAAAACAAGAATGCAGAGCATGAAGTACAAATAAAGTCAGACCTCCTGATCTACATTCTTGTTCTCTACTTGGTCGCTGACAATGAAAGTACTGAAGCCATTGGGGCAGCCAGCAAACCTGTAACTAGCACTTCCATAAGGTCAGGTTTTCTTTTACAGTATTTTGTGTGTAGAGCTTACAAAGCAAAAAAGTAACAATGCCTGCAATTGCATGTTCACTTTTTGTCACTAGAGGGTGTCATTAATCCAGTTGATGTAGATAAATTCATTACAAATACTTTGAATCCTGCAGAGACATATAAATTACTGCAACTTCTAAAAATGTGCTGGCTCGTTGGACAAACTATTAAGTTGAGGATATTAAAGGTTTGCGCACTAAGGTTTAATGGTTAATGTCACTTGTTACCAGCAAAAACATGAAAAATGCACGTGAACGTGTGTTATTGCTCCTTCAATGTTTTCTTTTATCTTGTGTATAGATACATACATAGGGTTTCATTGGAAGCCCAAGCTTCGGAGGTAATCGGATATAATCGAACGCATGTCCTCTTACATCTGACACTTCACATTGGTTCAGTTTTTTCTCCATCACAACATGGAGGAAAAAACTGACTGGAAACAGATGTCACAAAAGTGACATCCGTTACGTACGTCAGTAAGGCATTTGTGCACGGATCTGCTGCTGACTGGAACAGACGGTGCCCGTGTGAAGGGGTCTAAATTATTTTGTGGCATTTTCATCAAATTCTTATGAATTTATTTATTTTTAAATATAATCAATTCTGCCATTGGTAAAGGAGAGATGATGTTACATTCCCACCCCCTCCTATCACAGAATGCCTTATATTCTTTAAAAAAATACAAGACATTTTGTGAATGAAGGATATTGAGGAGGGATGAGTGATGCAACCGGAGTGCTCTACTGCTTGAGCGGCATCTCTCCCTCCCTTCAGTGCCTGGAAGCTGGGTGTTGTGTGCAGGGGACAGCATGCTGCAAGGTAAGATTTTTCTACGTTGCAGCTGCCCTCTGCACATAACACACAGCTTTCTAATGATTTACATACCCAGTGCAGTGTGTAAATTATTATTCTGCCCAGAGTGTGTCTTCAGGTCTGACATATATAATGTAGTTTAGACAGCACAGTGTTCTTTTGGTTATACACTTTGTTTATGATGTTTACTATATTGATTCAATATACAGTAAGCTCCCCATTATCCGGCATTCATGCAACCAGCATATGTCCTCAATTCTTTTATTTTTTTTTGCTGGTGGCTTGATGCACACTAAAAAATTATCGGTTGGATCTTGACTGTGTCTTTGGCTGAGGGGGCGTTACAACCACTTTGCACAAACTTTCCGTTCCGTATCTGCTCCTCCTCGGTGAAATACTTAGACATCCACCTTTCTGCTGACTTGACTCATCTTTACTTTCTTAATTATGAACCTCTATTTCGGAAAACTGCGCAGGATCTCACCACATATGACCGTAAGACCATATCCTGGTTGGGGAGGATTCATGCTCTCAAAATGGATGTGATCCCCAGGTTCCTTTACCTTTTCCAAGCGCTGCCCATTGTCCCTCCTTCTTACAACGCCAGCATGAATCCGGCACAGTAGGATAGAAATGAGGGAGAACTGTGGGACACCTGGTCAGGATTTTCAGATTATTTTCATGAGCCTTACTGGCAATAGAAAGAGTATGAGAGAGCAGAAAGGATTTCTCCCATTCCTCAGCACTCAGGGAAGTTCCCTATTCCCGTTCCCAAACTGAAGTGTACCCTGGCAGGTCAGGAGAAGAGGAAGATGATAGGAGAGACTAAAGCAAAGAAATTGTATGGGATGGAGGAGAGGATTGTAAAAGAATAGATTCAAAAGCCGTAGGCTCTGTTTCCAAACCCTCAGGTTGAGTAAATGAGATGAATGAACGAAACCGTCTATCAGTCAACCACATTCCACCAACAGAAGAATGTTCAGTCAAAAGAGGGAGATCAAAAGAGCTGGAGGCAACAGGTAGGGAGTCACGTAAGGCCACAGCTAAGAGTCTGTGGGAATTTCTGGTCCCTCTCTCAAAAGAACATCTACGCATCGCCGGGGAAAAGGTTGGATTGTTGAAAAGCAGAGTCATAGGTCCAATGTATCAGGAAATCGCACATTTGGAAACAAAACAATACTTGGTCTGTTCGCTGGATTTCTGGGCCTCGGAGGCCTTCACGGGTGTTATTACCCCTAAGTTCTTTAAGCTCCTTTTGCTTGTATGGGGCCTCATGACGGGGGGTGGGAGTTTTTAGCTACTGTTCTACTGTGTTAAAGGGGTAGATCTCCGCTGCTCCCATGTGGAATTTTTTCTATAGCCACTGTTTGTGAACCATTCTAGTGTTACGGTCTACCTGAAAATGTGTATTCTTTATGGTTATTGTTAGGTTGGACGATGTGTGGATTGCTGTATCCTTTTACTTTTGTCTAACCATGGACATATTTTCTTGATTTGTTTCTCTTTTATATGTTTATTTCTACAAAATCTTTAATAAAATCCTATTGGAATAAAAAAAATTGTCAGTTGCTGGGTGCACAGTACACCAAACAATGTAATTAGCAACTAAATTTACTTAGTTGCTAATGAGATTCTTTGTTCACAACTTGCTGCTGGCCAGCGGCTAGATTCCACAGTCAGCAGCAGAATGTAAACAATGGGGAGCAATAGTCAGCCTGCTATTGGCTATTTGAAATTGCTACAGCAAATAGTAGGCTGGGTATTGTACCCGCAGATAACTTTTTCTCTCACGTCCGCTCCTCTGCTCAGTAGGCAGGTGCAATAGTCAGACAGCTATTGCAGTTTGAAATACCCAATAACAAACTGGCTATTGAAACCCCACCCACTGAGCAGGGGAGCAGACCTGAGAGAGAAAGTTCTTCCTTTTAAGCTGCAGGCCTGGTCAGGCAGCTCAGAAAGAGACTCTCACATGGTCAGACCCAGATTTTTATGTTTTCTCCCAGCATGCACCACTGGCCATGAAACTCCTAGTGATTGGCTGGAAAAACATCCATAATATTCCACTATTGGTTGCTCTGCTGTGGCAAGGTTACACCCAGCAGCAGGCAAATGCAATCAATAACAGAATCCTTAGGGAAAGCCAAATGAGTACAGTCTATGTAATCAGCTAGACTGGACACAGTCCTAGCACACTAAATGTAGATAGTCACCCCACTCATGGCATTGTGGCTACACTTTGTTAAATGACAGAAATACATTATAAGCAGGAAACACATATATACTTTGGAAACATTAAACTTCAAGGCAAACCCAAACCTACTACTGATTAAGTGCACCTATATTAAAAAAAAACCAGTACATTCCAGTGCCAGGTTCCAGACTCTGGTATCTCTTTTGCACAAACAGTTGATCGTTTCAACTGAGGCACAGAGGATACTAAGGCAGGAGAGGGGAATATGCAAACAAAGGGTTACATTTTCATTGGAAAGGGTTAGTGTTAAAGTTGGGTAGTGTAGGGCACTGATCTCTATCAGAAGATCTGCATTGAAAACTGTTATTGCTTACAGTGACTGTTAAGCTTACAGTGTTAATGTATCAATATAGTCATACAACAAATTGGGCCTCCTGAATAGCTTTAATTTGAAGCTTAACTCCAGGCAATCAGGTAAATACGTTTACAAAATACATATAATATAAATGTTTTACCTGCCAAAGGATTTCTATTTCAGTCTACACAATCCTGAGGTTTACGTAGGTTTGCAACACATCACAGCACAGTGGAGGGAGGGTGGACAAGACCTGTTTTTTTTCTCTGTAGCAGGTAAGAAACACTTAAAGGTCTTGTCCCTCTCCCAGTCTGTGATTGGAGAATTCAAGGAGAAGCAGCTGATCACAGAGCTACGGTCCCTGTCATTCTGCTTTCATCTTCTATAAGCAGTTGTACAGTTTACAGCTGTACGTCATCTGACAGGAGAGCCATGATTGGGCAAAGTCATTATTATTTTGACAATTATTTTGACAATCATGGCTCTTACAGAGTACTGTGCCCTGATTGGGTTCACAAAGACTGCCGATTTTCGAGTCGATCTTTTGCTTGACTCGAACATCTAGCCTATCCCTAGTTAGGACATTAGCACTGCGTTACAACTATTTGGATCCATGTACTGCTTCTGCCTCTCTCAGCCTGAGAGCTGCTGTACAGGGACTGCAGGAGCCTGATACCAAGTTACATTCAGGTACTTACACTGCTTGCATTTATAAAATGTATTTAATGAATACAGAGCTGCAGTACTTCGTCTTTTCAATCCTCCTGGAGTTCAGCTTAAACGTTAAAACCTGATGGGGATCATGTGATGGGGGCTCATGTCATTATCTAATGCAGAGCTTGAAAATCTCTTGTAATGCAGGAAACATTCTGCAATATTTATTTGGCTTCTATATTAAAAATTGACAAGGTAATGCTTAATTGATGTTCTTCCCCCTGTCTTAATAATTTTTTTGCTTTTAATGTCTTTCTGAGGTGGTGTAAACCCAGCCCCAGCAGTATACCCCCTCACAAGGTGCATTCTTAATACTTGAGAAGAGTTGATGTCTATTTTAAGTGGTCCTATAAAATTGCAATATCATGCTCATACAGTTCAACAGCTGACATCCATCTGTAAACCGATACCCATGTCTTAGCCAATTTTTTTTTAGATGGGAGACATATCTTTTTACAGCTTTGAAAATGAGAAGTCCAGGGTTGCCAACTAATAGCCTTCACTCAATCTTAATCTGTCCGTACTTTACCAGTGATGTAATAGGACCTAATAAAGAGAGGATTGCACCTTAATCACAATTCCTTTTAGTTGGAATCATTGTTGGAAACTTAAACTGTAGATAAATGTGAAATAACCCTTACAGAACTCTAGTCTAAGGGTCATGTCACATGGCAACAATTTGTCAGTGACCGGATTGCTTGCAGAGCAGAGTACTGACTCACATGGTTCAATGTGTTGCTCCCTTGCTGTACAGATGAGCCTTTGCTCCATTTCTGACGAAAACGCTGCAGAATGCTATTCACCAGGGACTACTATTCTGTAAACACGGCAGCTGTGGTAACACCAAAAAGTTGAAAAGTGCACCCTAATCTTTGTTCTTTGCTTTCCATGGCACTTAAAAACGAAAGAACCCAGGGTCAGTGGGAGTGTACTTCCTGAAGCTTCTGCTTTGTAATTTCCTCTTTCTCTGCTTCCTGTTAAGCCAATTGCATTCAAACATCTAGAGCAGGTTTGGATCTTATTGTTGGCTGGGAAAAACATTTCAGCACCTTCTCATGTAAGGAGAGAATGCAAGAAGCTTACAAAGGGCTTTGGAATTCTTCTGTAACATCACAAGCTCTCAGGTCACCTTCCAATCTTGTTTCCTCTATCCATTGAGCAGAAATTAAAAGGCATAAACCAGACACGTTTTCTTGTGTTTAGTACCCAATAATCTTTACCAGTCATACTTTGTCATAACTTAGTCATACTATAATTGAAAATTAACACTGGCATATTACATACAACAGTTGGTTTTCCTACATAAGATCATATTTTGGTAGATTCATTAGCACACTGTTTTATGAAACTAAATATCATTCAGTTATGGATTACATATACTTTATAGTCAAGATCAGCTGTCATCTGTTGTTTATAGCACACAAGCTTATAAACTCTGCAGCTAGGAATTTTGTTTGCCATCACATATCCATAGCGTAGAATAGGAATAAGCATCAGATATCTGCTGTTCAAAAGTCCTTGCCAAATAATCCAAGGTCATTCATCTAATTCTTTCAGTTTTGTGGACACATGCCAATTAAGCAGATACTTGTAAATCATCACCCCCTACCTTGCCTCCATGACATGTTCTCTCATAACTTGTGCCTTACATTCACTACCTCCCTCCCAGACCCTTTATGATAATCTTCTCCAGTTTTCATCCCAGTCAGATACTCAGTCATAGTGCTTATGGTCATACTCATGATGCCCTGTATTGACCACATTGCTTTTCATCATCTCATTATCTTAAATGTTACAAATGACAGCTGATAACCAAATTGCCTCTTTTTTTTATTAGCCTATCACCAGATACAAAAAAAAAACAAATAACTTTGCACCCTGACACTGCAAGGATTTACTGGTAGCTCTGGCTTGGCAGATTAGCAACTAAAAGCTTTGATAAAACACTGTTAGTAGCCATTATGTTTGCTTTCTGTCCTTTCTCTTTTTTTCGCTGTAACCCTGAAATGTATTTGTATCTGTAGCAGTATTTAGTGCTTTGGCTGTAGCTGAACCCATAACCTGTTGGAAAGCTGCTGCGGATATGAATTATACTAGTCAAGATGATGATGCTGGACACAAGGTTGACTCTTCTTGTTTTATTAGAAAATGACAAGAACACAGAAACAACAAATTGCATCATAACTATGTAGTCCAAGAATGATAAACATTACATTACACAAAGCCTAAACCAAACACACAACCACCTACTGGCAGAACCACTAATCACAGTATAATATATGAGAATGGCTGTTGCACCTATGTGTGTATAAATAGCATGCTAACAAAACACACCTCTAAAGGGTGGGCACTAACTTAATTATAAAAAAAATGTGTTGTAAGAGCAAAATAAGTGTCCAGACTGCAAACAAAGGAGAATACATAGTTACAAAATTATTTGAAACCAGAGGACTTAGTCTTAGGGTGTATGGAAGCTGTCAGGTCGTATTGAGGCCATTGGATGAGCAGTAAAGCCTAGCAACTAGCATTTTCCTGAAGCTAATCAGCAATGGTAGCCTCTGTATTTCCCTCAGTACAGTATTTTACTTTCAAAAGGATCTTGTCTTAGTAATGTTGCACTTCTTCAAGAAAATTCACATTTATTTCCGATATATCCCATATATCTAACCTTTCATGTCTGTTTACTGTTGAGTAGGGATGTGCATCGGCTTGGTGCGTACCAATCTGGCCTAAGTTCACCCAAGCTCATGCTAAACTGTCAGTGACAATTCCCCCTTCTCGCCCGCAGCTACACATAACAGAGGGATGAGGAATGCCCCAGCGGCAGCTGATTGGGATGGGAGAGTGAATTGTCACTGACAGTTTTGTGCGGACTTGGGCAAACTTGGGAGAACTTGTTTGACACCAAGCCCATGCACATCCCTACTACTAAGTAAGTCTGTCAGTTAAAGAACTGGAAGAAAGGGCAGAAGTTAAGGGGGAAAGTTTGTCAGTTACTGAATATTTAAGATTTTCATGTAACTTCAGCTGTTCATACTGTATGTTAAGATTTACTCATTAATTTGGCATACTCTTTTTATTGAATGTAACCTTTGCTTATGCATTGATTATATTCTCATTTTGGATTATCAGGTTGTGACTGGTTTAAAATTCCAAACCTACTCCTCTTATACCTCAAATAAACCTCCTCAGTGTCCCAATAAGGATTCACATAGGTGCATTGAGGTAACATTCTGTAAACCATGCAGTTTACCATGCATTATTGCAATAACTATTAACACCTGGTACTCCGGGCATTGCGCTGCACTGCCATTCATTTTAGATGTCACACCAATGCAAATACACAGAGCACCATAAGGCACATGCATTTTTGTGTACCACAGGGAACAGATGTGAACCATCTGTGCGCGGCATTGAATAAAAAGGTGCAGTGATAGAACATTAATTGCACCACAACAGTGTGAAAACGACATTAGACTTTTACTTTCACCATCAAAATGAAAACAGCTTCAAAGTATGTGTATAATATTTTGTTCCTTACCCCAGAAGCATAGTCTCCAGTAATCTGTACCCTTTGGAACTCTGGCACACTTTGATAGAGTGGTGTATCTGCTGCATCTGCTTCAGAAACTTCTTTCTGCTCTGGCTCTTTAAGAACGATCGTCTTCAGACGCTGCAGACGCTTCTTCCTTAAAAGAAAAATAAGACCCACACAAATATATAATTATTTTACAAAGAACATCAAAAATCACATAGCCCTGCAGCCCTGAGTGAGCTTTTATGAATAATTGCTCTGCACTGTGAGGGCTGTGTCATACACTGTACACTGTACCCCAACAGTGCTATTGTTTATTTATACTGTAAAAGATCACTCAGAACTGTGGGGCTATGTGCCCAGGCAGATAGAACATAGCCAGCAGCACTTAGCAGCATCATAAATCAAAAATAAAAATAAAACCACAACACACAAAGTAGAGGTGTACTTTTAAACAAATGAATGTTAACTGCCCCCTTCCTCATTCTTAATATACCCATACTTAACCCTTATACCCTTTTTTGCTTAACGCAGACAAGTGGACAACCCTGTTAAGGAGCTGCAAACTGTGCCAGGCTGGCATTGCTCTGATCCACTTTTAAACAGTAGAGACTTACAGTACTGCATATCCGCAGCTTTTTTCCATAGGTCCTAAGATAAAAACTGTCTATTTACAAGCCTTTGCAAGCTACGCATGTGCTCTAAGTGGCTCCGCCAGGATGAATTATACTCATATCATTGAATCATGCTGTAAGTATTACACAATACATTTTCTTTTTTTGCCGGTCCTAATTTGGTTTACAAATATTGTTAACATTTGTAAATAAGCTTTTGTGTAATATTTATATCAGGAAAGACATGTAGATACCTTTTTGCTTTGGCCACCTATAGGCCAGTGATGTTTGGTACCTTCCGTGCTGGGTGAGGCATTCCCCCAGCCCGCCAAATACAATAAATCATGCTTATTGTATGGACTAAACAGTCTTGCAAGGAGACCAAATGATTCCAGAAAATTGTACAAAATATATTCCAAATGTCCAAACATTAACTAGATCAATTAAAATCTTTCTAGTTTTCCCTTAATTATGTCATGTTTGGCCTTCGGAAGGCTGAAACAATCTCATAAAATTTGAGATTGTTATCAGAGATGCTGGTTAAAAAATAAATAATGTGCCCAACCTGCTGCCATTTGGAACATACTGTGCTGCCCTTGTGGCCCCTGTAGACAATGGTCTGTGTTTTCCTACTCTAGGTGTTTACTATTGAAGGGATATTTTTTTAGACTGGCTTCTAGTAGTTCAATGATTTGGTTTATTTCTTTTACGTGATGTTGCCTTTATTTATTTTCTGGGTTTTTTCCCCCTTATCTTTTATAATGAGTCTTGCTGAGAAAAATATTAAATGTGGCACAGGTAATTTTTAGGGGGCTTCACACATGTGGAATAATTGATTTATAAAGGGGCTGTACTAGCAGTGATCTCTAGCATCTCAACAACTGTATCATGTTTGCAGTCACTGACCATCTCCTGTTGCATATCTGCAGTCCCTTTGGTGATGTCATGGGCTGCTCTTAGGCTGGGTTCACACCTAGGCGTATTGAATATGTGCGTTTGTCGCGCGTTTCGTGCCGCGCGTTTTTACCGCGATTCACGGTAAAAAAAACCGCACGGCAAACGCGCGTTTCCGAGGGCTACTTGGCTGTATCCCAATGGAAACGTGCGACAAAAACGCCCCAAAGAAGCTCCTGTACTTCTTTGGGCGTAGGGCGTTTTGTAGTGCGTTCATACGGCCTGTAATACGCCCAGGTGTGAACCATACCCATAGGCTCGGTTCACACCTGGGCGTTTTGTAGCGCGTTCGAACGCTCTGCAAAACGCTCAAACACCGAAATCCCATTATTTCCTATGGGTATGAACGCGCTACAAAACGTCCTACGCCCGAAGAAGTACAGGAGCTTCTTTGGGGCGTTTTTGTTGCGCGTTTCCATTGGGATACAGCCAAGTAACCTTCGGAAACGCACGTCTGTCGCGTTTTTTTTACTGCAAATCGCGCATATTCGATACGCCTAGGTGTGAGCCCAGCCTTAGGAAATAATGGGATTTCGGTGTTTGAGCGTTTTGCAGAGTGTTCGAACGCGCTACAAAACGCTGAGGTGTGAACCAGGCCTTAAGTCCCCTATATAAAGAAAATTCACAATCAGATTACACCTCCAGCGTTTTACCTTTTATCTTGAGCCTCCTTAGTATCTTGGAGAACCATGTGATCATTCATTTCATGGTGTGCAATGGGGCAGTGTTCCACAACATCAAAGAGGGATAGTTCATCCTTGGCGTCATCACTGAGAACCTCGGTTGCAAACACTTTCTCAGCTAATGTACGGATCTCTTCTCTGCTTTCTGCAGAGATAAAAGCCAGATTTATTATAGTTTCAAGTCTACCTGTGCAATTGCAAGCACCCTCAACATCTCGTTATTTTATTTATTTATTATTATTTAATATAGCGTGTTAACAATTTGCACATTCACATCAGTCCCTGCCCTCAAGGAGCTTACAATTTAAGGTCCCTATCTCACATGCATGGGCCAATTTAGACAGGAGCCAATTAACCTACTAGCATGTCTTTGGAGTGTGGGAAGAAACCCACACAAGCACAGGGAGAACCTGTAAACTCTTTGTAGATATTGACCTGGCCAGGACTTGAACCAGGGACCCCCAGTGCTACAAGGCAGAAGCACTAACCACTACACCACTGTGCTTGCTCGAAATGTACATTGCTTGTTTTTATTAGGCCATCTGCAGCCAGCCTTAGACTTCCAAATATGATGCTAGATTAAGATATGTTTTTTGGAATCCTGTAAGATTTCTTTGACAAAACCTACATATTTTCATTGCCCTAAAGCTCAACATTCAAAATGTGTCACCCAAAGCTGATTCTTTAATCTTTGATTTATGGTGCAAATAATTACCCCGTGCCATGCTAATCTTCAGCAAGACACTTGGGTAAACTGTTCCCAGTGGATTTGCAACTTGTAGCTTGGCTTACAAAATAATAAGGTGATAAAAAGACACACACAAGGACAGCCTGCTGTAAACAAAGGTCATGTTCTTTAACACCTAAGAGCATTAGTATACTTGCGTAAATTAGGAAATGGCAGTGCGCGAGCCTCATTTGGCTGATCATACCTGACCCATGCCACATGTGGCCTCCTGCTAAATTATGGGTGAAGGGGTGCTGCGTTACAGCTGCTGGCTCCTCCCCTTCGAGGCCGTCCAGCACGGCAGCCGGCTCCTCCCCTTCGAGGCCGTTCAGGACGGCAGCCGGCTCCTCCCCTTCGAGGCCGTCCAGGACGGCAGCTGGCTCCTCCCCTTCGCGCACGGCAAGGAGGGATTTAAGGGAGTAAAAATGGATGTTCGCCGTCCGACCGTTGTGAGCTGTGACCGGTGCACGTGGAACATCGCTTAGGAGAGACTCTCGTAGGGTGTCAGCATCTCGGTAACTATCAGAGGACTCCACACCCGCAAGTAGCCTGAAGGCATTAGCTTACAAGAACGCTGGCCTCTGGTGAAGGTCCCCCTTTTAACTGCTTGGTGGTCTTGTGGGGGGGTCAAGAGGGCGGAGCTGACCCATCGTAGGCTGACATGAGGAGGGAGCCAGGAAATATATATATATATCAGTATACATCAGTACTTCGTTGGGCCGCCTCGTGACTCCACGAGATGTTGAAAGGTGATGCAAGGAATCTGACACTGCACTGTTGCCCTTCTGTTGTCTTGTACCAGTCTTGCCACTCTCCGTTCTGCCCTAACATTGACTAGTCGCTGACGCCCACAATTCGCACGTTCAGACCCAGATTTTCGGCTGGCAGTCCAGTCTTTAAACACTTTAACAACAGCTGCTCTTGAACATTTAACAAATTCTGCTGTTTTGCTGATACTCGCTCCATGGCTTAAGCGCCAACAATCATCCCATGTTCAAAGGCTGTTAAATCGCGTTGTTTACCCATATCTTCAGAAAAAAATCACTTCTACTGTCGTGGTAAACAACCTGCTTCCCTATTGATAATGGTCTGGCCCTCTAGCAACTTCAGCGCGAAATTATTGCTAATTATAGCTAATTTGCCTACAAACGTCAGGTGGTCATAATAATCTGGCCACTCAGTGTATATGTATCTATATAGATATATATATCTATATACACACAGTGTATATTGTTTTCCCTTTTTTAGTCAGCAGGTGGAGCTATAAGCTTTTTTACACATGTAAAGACCTTGAGGGGAATTTATCAAAATTGGAGCAGACAAAACTGGAGCAACTGTGCATGGCAACCAATCAGCTTCTCTCTTCAGTTTAGATATGAAAATTAAAGAGAGGTTGCCGTGCACAGCTACTCCAGATTTTGTCTGCTCCGGTTTTGATAAATTCCCCTCCTTGTATCACTCTCTGCTTTGCTGAAAGAAGCCTGTAGACCCAGAACTCAATCAGTCATCACAGCAGTGACTCATCTCATCAGCTGGCTTACCTGAGTTTGCAATCTCACAAGCAAGACCACAAACCATGTAGTGTCTGCTGTACTCTCTCTTTGGCTATACCTTAGTGTTATGAGACTCATTTGTCATGTATCAAATGTTTAATTGCAAAATAAGGACTGTAACAACAGTTTAAAAACATATAAACCTAAAATAAACAATTGGCCAAAAACTATTAGTGTCCATTTAAGCTGGATTCACACTGTTGCAGTGCACACACTCTCACCTTGCCCATAAATTGTGGCAGGAAGCCTAAATATTTCCAATGTTTCTAATATTCAATTATGAAAGAATTTCTAAAGTATTTAGGCTTGTGCACATATTTGTGGCAAATATAAAGCAAATACACAATTTGACAAGATGAAAGAGGGACACCTTTTAGAACAATTTAGGCAAAGAAAAAACTCCTGTCACACCTCCAGCTACAGTATGTGAACCAGGAAGAATTAAGATGCATAAAGGATTGGCTAAGCCCATAAATCCATAACTACTTTTTTTCAAAGCATTTTTCCTTTATATTGGCTTTTCAAACAAAAGTGATTATATAGAGTTTAGATGAAAAAATAAGTGTAGTTTAAACATTTGGTGCATTTTGTTTTAGATGTTTTAATATGAGACCAAAAAGAGGGCCAACTGAGAAGCAAAGAGTAACAGGAGGGATTTGGTTCCCATAGAAGGACAGTCATCCAGATGATGGACAGTGGGGAGCTATGGAAGCACATATGGACAGTAGAGCTTTAGGAAAGATATACTGCACAATTATGAAGCACACATAAAACAAATTGGGATAATGATGCAACCTCATGACCCGGCCACAGCAAAATGTCGATATACATTCCATAGTGTGCTCTCGTTACAATCCTGCACCTCTCCTGCCAATACTCTTCACAAATTAGCTAAATACTGTACATCTTCCTCTTGTTATAAGATCCTTATTAACACATTGTTTGTATAAACCTTTGTATGTTTTAGGCTTTACTGAGACCTTGTTAGTTTGCAGCTTTGCAGTAACAGTAAACTATACATTGCAAAGATGTGGTGTACCAATACACGCAGCATCATGTATCCATCTCACTTTTCACTAGTTACAATCAATATGAATACTAAACAAAGACATACAGTAAAGTGTCTTGATGAAAAAATGAATATATTTTTATGTGTCCATTAATATTAAAAAATTTAATTAAATAATATTGTTTGCATATAAACCATATTAAAAAAAACAGCATTTAACACTGGAGATATATTGGTATACTGGAACTCCAGGAAAAACAAAATTGTCTTTACTTTTAATTGGTCCAGCAAAAGTTACTGCTAAGGCAGGATATACTATGTCTGGAATGGGGATGTCCCGATAACACTTTTTCATGACCAAGTACAAGTACTTCCCCTCACGTACTTGCCAATACCAATTACCGATACTTTTTCTTAAAGGGACAGGTGACATTTTAAAACAAATAATACAGACAAATGATTTTAGGCCAATTTCTTTATTATTATGAAGAACTTTAATTTAAGACTGTTTTAGAACAATAAAACATTTCTATTTGCTTTCACACCGCTATAGTGAAACTACAAATCCGATCATGCATCTGCCTCTGGAATCATTTCACCTATTCATGTTTTCAACCGCGATCTTGTGGGACCACCCAGGCGGTATTGCGGCAGGAAACCGTGTGATCTGCCTGGCGCGAATGGAGTGCCATTAGAAAATAATGGCACTGCCAGCGTGTTCGGTGGTGGTGTGCAATTCCGTGACCGGCCAGCTATCCGCTCGGTTTTGTGCACAATGACCAGACGATCACGGATCGCACACCACTGCTGATCGCGCTGGCAGTGCCATTATTTTCTAATGGCACTCCATTCGCGCCAGGCAGATTGCGCAGTTTCCCGCTGCAATACCACCCTACCCATATGGTTGCACACAATCGCGATTGAAAACACTGCGCGTTTATTCACATGCAGATGATGGGGGCAGCAGGGCTGGTTTTCATTTTTTCAATTTTTATTTACTTTGTAAAAAAATTTAATTTTCATTTATTTTATTATTTTTACTTTATCGCCTTTTTATTTTTTACATTTTTATTTAGTTACATTTTTTATTAGTTATTATTTTTTACTTTTATATTTTATCATTTTTTAACAATTTTTTTTCCATTTAACTTTATTGCTATCACACAGATGCTAACAAGCCCCTGTGTGATAGCATTTGGAGGTACTCTTTATTGACCCTGTCACCTCCAACGCCGTAGTTCTGGCACGGCACTGTGCTAGAACTCCTGTGACAAGAACGAGAACACAGGCTAAGGGAGGTGACATAGCCTGTCACAGCTCCACTGTCCGGCTCTGTCACCGCTCCACGCCCCCCACTCTGTCAGCGCTCCACTCCCTCCGCTTGCAACTACATGTCCCGGGCGCCAGGCGATACGAATCCAAGCATCGGCGCTATGTATCGGGGCATTTTCACGGGGCGCTATGTACTTCGGGACATCGGTATCGGGACATCCCTAGTCTGGATTACTGCTGGTGATGCTAAGAATCTTAGTGGTCAACATTCTGTGAATGGACAAGGGGTGGTTCTGTTGTTCATCCACCCTTCCTTCCCCCTTGTCCAATAACAGAATGTTTTTTTATTCTTTGAAAAGAATACAAGATGTTTCATCAATGAATGAGGTTGGAGGAAGAGGGAGAGTGACTCTCCTCTTTACTGTACTCACAGCAACAGCACCCAGAAGTTCAAAGCTGACAGTAGTATCTGGTATGAACGAAGAACAGATTTTTAGCATTCACCTGGACATAGTATATCATGCATTAGAGGTAACTTTGCTGAAGACCAATCAAAGGTAAAAAAAAAAAATGCTTTTCCTTGCAGTGGTGCTGCTCCTGTACTGCAATGGTTAACTCATTTATGCCTAGGAGACAGGAAAAAAAAAACTGTTTCACTTACCCTATCCCCGCACCTGCCAGTTCCCTCCAGGCTGCTAGACCAGCCTCTATGGCCTCTTCTCCCCTTCACTCCAGCGGACCACTGATGTAATCAACTACAACGCAGGCTCCATAGCACTGCATTGTATGTGAGGACGCTGAGGGACAGTCCACAGCCAGAGCGGAGGGAGAGAAAAGGAGAGCACTGACTGACTGGTGAGTGGGGATCAGGTAAGTAAAACAGCTTTTTCCTGTCTCCTACGCATAAACGAGCAGTTAACCCGGGCAGTGCGGCAGTAGATTCACTGAAAGGGAAAACTTTAGTTTAAGTTAAAACCATTATAGTTTCCTTTTAAAACGGAAGTGTTGCCAGGCAGCCTTTTTTATTGCAGAAGAGATTGTGTAAGTCTCTCACCCAGAGTACTTTTTGTCTACCATTAGATGTCCTTAGTCTGATGGCCGACAATATTCAATCTAGTTCTGAGCCAAGGTCAGCCCAGTCTGTGACTAGATATTAAACAGAGAAGCAGCACTAAACAGAGAAGCAGCACAGTGATGACCGTCCATTGAGAGAGGGTAATCATTTCTGCATATTATGTAGAAGGGATATATTATGGAATTTTTTAATTAGACACATGTATCCCAAAATAAATGAACTATGAGTGGGATGTGACCCATTACTATGCATAGTCAATGAATTGTTGAAGATGGATATCACTCCTTATTTAAAGAACTAGAAAATAAAAAAATAACAGAGGAGTGTTAGAGGAAAGAAATGCGATAAGATGCTAAAAATTATGTTGAAAAATGCAGTTAGCATATATATTTTTATGTATACTTTAAGATAATATTATGTTAAGTGCAATATACTTCTAATCTAAAAGATGGGTCAAAAGGACTTCTTTGGAAACATTATGTTAAATATATGGAGTGATAAGATTGATGTGATAGCGATTTCTATAAATATTTTCAGAATTTTATACACATTTTGGTTTTAATGTTTCAAAATAAAATATGTTTTTTAAGGGGAGGGAATCTATGCAGGACAAAACAGGGCACTATAAGATGTAAGCAATATATTGAGAGGAATGAATGTATTAAATTGTATGCTGGCTTGTAGCGCTTGAAGAGCATTTTGTGTTTGTTTTTCAGTGCAAGAATACTGACAGCTATAATGTATCCATTCCTCCCAGAATATTGTGTATTGGAAATGTATTAGTTTTTTTTTAGAGTACTAGGCATGGGAGATGTGCCTTGTTTTGGCAGGTATGGTGCAGTGCATGTGTGATGAGATGCAATGCAGCTTGATATGGCACAGGAAATGATCACTTTGAGCTCTTTCACCTGTAATATGCAAAAACCTGCTCTGTTATGCTCATGTTACATGTAGAATTGCCAGAGTATGGTCAGCAAATATGGAGTCCTAGTTTAGTCCCTTTGAGGTTTGAGTACACGAATCATAAGATCATTTCACTTGTAGATCTGTCAATCTGATTGCGTATCAGGCTCCCCCCATGACCGCATGACCACCCACATCTCTACAATTAAGCCCCAATGGGTAAAACTTAGAGGTGAGCGACCATCAGGCTCAAATTATGCTGTAGGCTAGATTTTAAGAATAAACGTGTTTGATGAAGAACCACTGCATGCAGTTATATTTGGACCAATCTCATCCCGCTGTCACTCTGCTTTCTCTTCCTATCAGCAAGATCTTGTCAGCACATGAACTGATTGACTGGGTGTGCTGCTTCTTCTGCTCACTCTCCAGCTCTGCTGTACAAAGACTGCAACAAGATGATACTGGGTTAAATTCAGTTATTTACACTGCTTGTATTTGGAACATAGATTTAAAGTGCATGTTACACCAATTTGTTTGGTTGCAGGCTAGCTGGCAGGTGAGCTGGGGATTCTTTGTGTTTTGTATTGTTGTAAGCCTTCCCAATGTGCGCCCTGCCATAAAGGCTAGTTATAGATTCATGCAGGTACCATGTTTTTTCTAGTTTGACTATTTTTGGATGTGGGGACGCACTGGGGTCCCAGCGTGCATTTTTGGTTGCTGGGCCTCCAGTGCGTTAGGCACATTTCCCTAGGGGTGGAGAACTTAATGATGAATTCAAGAGCCAGCCTGTACAATCCAGGAGCCAGCGGGATTCATTTCGGAGTCAGCTCCATTACCAAATCAGTGAAAACCTCAAAAGTTAGGCACCTGCTGTAATCTTTAAGGAGCATTGGCTACCTGGCTTTTGGGATTGTCCATGCCTGCCCTATGTTTTGATCACCAGATTTCTGTAAGGTTCAACAGTTATTTTTCTGTACTTTTAGTGACTTTTAAAGATAAAATGTCAAAATGCACATGTATTGCATATATCTACTACATATATTTTTATTTATTTGTTTATTTGGCCCAGGCAAATACTTTACCAAAAAGGTAATTTAAAGTATTGTATAAATGTAATTTTGCTAGTAGTTTGCTATTTGCTTTAGTTTGGTCTCCAGAATTGTTGTATATATTCCAGCTATATGGTACTCTTTGGATAGAAAACTGCTTTTATTTTATTTTGTTAATTGCTTCAATCCTGTGAAGATTAGTACAACTTTCATTGATTTCCAGATTTTAATTCCTCATAATGATAATAGCCCTTATGCTGTGTGTCATATAGACTGTATTAACAAGAAATGTATTTATTTTAAAACAATCTTAACAATTTAACATTTATGCCCACTGCAAATATTGGCCATAGAAAATTACTTATAGGGGATGATCTGTGCTTTTTTTTCAGCAAGACAGCACCAATAATGACAATCATGTGCTATTCACTGTAAATCATCATCACAAATTATATCTTAACTGATCAGACTCAAGTGAAATCAAGGCTGAGGCCACTGTATGTTACTGTACATTGCACATAATTACTGTTCTTCAGATTATCATTAATTTCGACATACTGCATACATATTTTCCATTGGTTTACAAAATACACATATTCATATTGGTCTTTGCTCTTAAAGGATCTTACAGTCTAATGTTCAGTCATACAAACCCACACTGTAAAGGCAATTTTAGGGAAAGCTTGGGTGTCTTTGTGGGAAGACCAGATAACCATGCAAACTCCTTGGAGACAGTTTCCCTGGTGGCCAAAAAAACACAGAACCCTTGTGCTGCAAATTTGGGAATTTTGACAATCAGATGAATTAAGTGTCATATTTTTCAGAAAATTGTAGATTTTTATTCATCTAAATATGTGTATAGTTGTCGTTCTGGTCTACAGGGAATCACCCAGTTTGAGTCCGAAAAATTAGGATTTATAAGCGGCAGCATGATTCCCAACCCAGCTCATTAAATTAGTGTGCATACACATTTGCAAATTTGTGACTCATCAACAAGAATTGGTTCATCTCCAGTGTTAACCAGTTAGCTAGTCTATTTGTATTTTCTTTGTCACTTGCAGACAATGCGGTCTGGAAGCTGTTGCTCAACAGTGAAGCCGCAGGTTAAGCCAGCACTAGATGGTGTCTGGCTTGTTTAAGTGTTTGCAACATGCACTGAGATCCTAGGCACACAACAAAACTTACTCGCTTCTTTTGACATCTTGGTGCTGGATCTTCACAGCTCAGCAGAAGGATTAGTGAGCAGTCTAGCTGGTACAGGGTAAGACTGTCAGACTGCTAGTGTGTGCAGTCTTCTTTTGCTGTAATGTGATCTATACACTTTAGAAGGATAGGAATCTATTTCCAGCATAGGGTTTAAAGTAGTTGCTAGAAGAACAGATGCGTTAAAAACTCATTCCCTACTACAGCTAGAGCGATTAAATGCCAGACTACAACACTTAAATATTTTACATAAATATATATCATAATTTTTTCCCATTGTCAATACTAGCCAATGTCGGTGCCCAATTGGAATCCGTCAAAGAAAATTAACAAAACCAATAGGTTCTGACATTTTTTTCTCTTCAATGCGTATCTCGTGTTACTAAAGATATGCACATTCTAGCACCAAGAAAAACATCTAGATCTAAAAAGAAAAAGTGACAGGTAAAATTACACTAGATTAAAAAAACTGAGTACACAATAATGTTACATCAATATTAATATTGCAGCAGGAAATTATCCGCTTGTTTGGTAACTGTTTTGATGGGTAATCTTGGATTGCTGACGCACATAAACCAAGTGCTTTCATTATGCACAGAGTATCTCTGCATGGCATGTATATCACAATGAACTTGAGAGCTAACAAGTTACGAGGCAAAACTACAACATACATATTGCTACAGCAAAGATAAGACTTTTAAATACAACTAAAAAAAACAAAACCTAAGCGCACTGGCTCGCATGAAACAACATTTAAAGGATAAGTGCACTTTAAGGTGACCTAACTGATCCCCCTTCTCCCTGCACAGATGAATGCTTACCGAGTTCTAACAGAGCAAGCCTCCGTTATTTGTTTACATCCTGAGTTGAAGGTCTCCCACTCCTGGCCATGTGTCAGGATCCAGAGCACCCCCAGGTGGCGCTGGAGCCAGGTCCTGCAGTTCCTGTGCCCCCCTGCGGGTGTCTCCAGCAGCCAGGAACTGTAAGGAACCTGCAGCTCCAGTACTCACCTGTGGGTGTGCTCCAGCTGTGACTGATCATCCCATCACCTGGTGCTTCCTGGGAGGGTATTTAGGCCCTCCCTGCAGTCAGGAAGCTGGGTCAGTATTGTGTTGCTAAACCTGACTGATTCCCATGTCCTGAACCTTGCTTCCTATCTGAAAACCTGTCACCGACCCGGCTTGTTACCCGACCACTCTCCGTTGAATCCTGTACCGCGCTGCCCTCCTGTTGACGACCCGGCTTGCACCTCACCACTCTTCATCAATCCTGTTACTGTACCGCGCTGCCCTCCTGTTAACGACTCGGCTTGTACCTGACCACTCTTCTTGTATCCCGAGCCCTGCTGTACATCTGCAGGCCTGTTACCCCTCTTTGTTGGGTTTGTAGTTTTGTTGATGTGGAACCAATAAACTGTGCATATAACCCTATCCTGTGTGGGCATATTAATTTGGTCATCCTGCGTGGGTACCTGCATGTGGTGTGAGAATGCCTGTGCAGGGTACCCTGACACCATGCCTGCACAGTACATCCCCATTGACTTCTATGGAGCCAGAGGTAGACAAGTCCCATAGAAAGATCAATTAATGCTCCAGTCGCAGCTGATTGGGAGTGCACTAACTTCTGGGATTGGATGAGCTTGGGTTGAGACCAAGCCCAAGTTAATCCCTATTTCTCCCCAGTTTCACCTCACCCTGTTCTTGTTAATAAAGTCCCACCCACCTTGTTAATAAAGTTCTCCCCACAGCCTGTTTTTTTTTGAAGAATAGGAGGGTTTAGTTGCATGTGGAACTTCACATTGGCCCATGTAGCGAGGACAGCAACAACTATCTTCTAACTGTGATTCAGTGACAGTTCAACTGAAGGCCTCATTCACACATGCAGCACGGCAACCACTTTTTATTATATAATAAATAATTTTCTATGCAATCCAGTATGCTTTGATTTTGTTTTATAATTGACTTGCTATATGGCTTACTTTTGGATATACAAAGATTGCAGCTGAGGGCGTATTGTTACACTGGGTGTGCTCGTACCTATCTATATATTGTGCTTAATGGAGATCTAAAGTCATAGGATACACATTCATTTTATAACATCAGCATTGTAATAGCAATACAGATAGTTATTTTTGACGATCCAATATCAGCTTGCTTTAAAAATCTACTTTCATGTTGTAAGTGTTGCCTATCTGTTGTCCATTTTTTTCAAAAACTTTCCAGATTCTCTGTATGCTTTGTACCGTCTACTCTGCTCATTCCTTCGGTTTACTTTTGATTTCCAAGGGCTACATAGCCCATGGTACCTTGCTGTCTTCAAGTAGTGATGATTTCCCTCCTCAAACTCCTCTTTAATACCTCTGTAGTTTAGAAGGCAGGCTTTGTGAAATGGGTAACACGCATAGTGAATGTGTCACTGCATTCATGGTAAATGTGTGAGATTCCATAAAAAGTAAGTTTTCAATTTTCAAGATCTTTCAGATTAATAGGATTAGGTAGAAATAACTGAAATTGAATGTGGTTATTTCTCTACCTATCACTGTATAGCACGGCATTGCTGGCCTCCCGTGGTTATGAACCCCCATTTACAGTCACTAACTCTGCTATAGGCTACAGGCAGGTGGACAAAATATTTCATTTTCTTTTATACTTCCCACACTGTCAGGTTATCAAACACACTGAAATTTAAGCTCCTTTTTTTCTATGTAAATGCAGTACCATGCTGGTGACTCTATTAAAAACATACTTCCCTTTGTGGTTATTAATGTGCAAAGCAGAGCTCCACAGAGGGGTGGATGGCCCCTCTAGGTTCCTGATAATGGGTCCACAGTATTAGATGACATTCATTTCATTTACAGTATATTCTCAGCACATTTAATGATACAAATAAAGAAATAAATGCAGGCTTCCTAGTCATCTTCATCACCATAGATAGGGGAAAAGATCAAGCAAAAAAATAAAATTTTGTCCTGCCTTTTTATTTTTGTGCAGTGAAATGTATTCCTTCAATTTCCCCTCAATCCATTACTATATTCTAAAGTCTGTTGATCTCTATTTGTTATTTGATTAAAAAAGTGCAGCTGCCAACACATGAGAAGTGAGAACACAGGACAGGACTGGAAGGAGCCACACTGTTATGTGCCAAGGGGTTGCTTGGGTGTGCTAAAGCACTCACAACATTTCCTTAAGCAAATCCATAGTACCTCCCATCATAGCCATTGCTTCCTTCACTAAAAATAATAAAAGGGCTAGGATTGTGCTGCCAGCACCTTGCTGTGCCTCGCAGAATGATCTTCTGCAGATAAATTATAGTCCTGGCAGCAATGCAGGAGAGAGAGCACTTCGGGGGAGCGGGTGCTCAGGTAGGTAAAAGTACTGAACACCAATGCTGGTGGTAAATGATTGCTGCTGGGGGTCTATTATTGTTGCTAGGGACAGTGGGGGTCTATTATTGCCACCGGGGGTCTATTATTGCTGGGGACAGTGGTGGTGATTATTGCTGGAGGCTCTGGGTATTGTAATTGCTGCTGTGGGTCTAAAATTTCTGCTAGTGGCCATTATTGCTGGGGACAGTGGGGATTCATTTTGCTGGGAACAGTGGAAGTTAATGTTGCTGCTGGGGGTTTATTATTGCTGCGTCAGGTCTATTATTGCCAGGAACAGAGGTGGTTACTATAGCTGGAGACAATAGGGGTTATTGTGCTGGAGGATAATCTTTCTGGGAACAATGGTAGTTATCACTGTGCTGTTGTTATTTTTGTGCTAGAAGTTATTGCGGCCATGACACTTGCTGGGGGCTATTGTGTCTATTTCTCCTCTCCTCTTTCCATAGGGGTTTTCTCCACAGTTCCCTTCTATTCTCTATCTACCTCTCCTGGGTCAGTTGATATCCTCCCACAGCTTCCAATAACCTAACATATCGGTATGGATGTCACATCACTTCCTAAAACTCAATCTTTCCAAAATAGAGCTCATAATATCTCTTCGTCTCTGCATCCCCTCCCCTAAATTTTTCATTAAGATCAATAAAACAATCATCAGTCCCCCCTTTCATGGCAAGGTGCTAGGTGTTCCTTGAAAAGTTTGTAGGACAGTTCAGTAGTACAGCGGTCTCTGGGGTAGTGGGTGTGGCATTAACTGGTGTGCTGCTTCATGTGTGTACGGACCAGGGTGTCCAATATGTGTATAAAAAGAACAGAAAATGGAGAGAGAAGCGCCAAAACAGGCGAGAAGCCTTGTGAGTGGGTGGAGGCACACAGTGTTGGTACTCGTGTGCTTGCATGTGGGGGAGTTACTGATAGGTCAGATATGGTGACCTCGTTGAAATGCTGGTGTTAAGGATTGGCGTGAAGGTGATAACTAATCTTTTTACCGTTTGGTGTTGAAGGAAGTCCAAGAAAGGGGTGAAAAATTATGGTAGGTGTTCCTTGACTCTGACCTCTCCTTTCAGCTCCACATCACTGTCCAAATCTTGCTGTCTTAACCTATGTAACATCTTTAAAATGCCCCTTCTTAACCAATGACACCACAAAACTACTAATTGACTAACGTGTTATCTCTCGCCATGATTATTGCAACACCTTCCTTGTTGGCCTACCATTACACATGCTATCTCCCTACAGCCTATCATAAGTACTGCTGCCAGTCTTATCCACTTTACCAACCATTCGGTGTCTGCTGCCCCCTCTGCCAATCCCTGCACTGACTTCCACCCACCCAACAAATCTAAATTTTAAATACTACTAACATAAAAGCCATCCACAACTCTGCCCCAAGCTACATCACCAACCTTGTCTCAAAATATCACCCAAACAGTCCTCTCTGCTTTTCCAAAGACTTCCTGCTCCCTCCGCACCTCCTGCGAAACTTATCTCCTGGATTTCTCCAAAGATTTTTGCCATCCTCTAGAAACTCCATACCCCAATCTGTCTGGCACTCTCCTACTCTGTCCATCCATAGTGTTACATGTACTCAGTACTCAGTTCAAGGGTAACCTCTTATACGATCTGGCCTTGCACGTTTCAGTGCAAGAGGAAGATAGCCACGGTTACTGAGTGTCAGAGTGCCTTTGCCTGTCATTGAATGCCGTTTATGTGATTGTTGGGTCTATAATTGCCCATTTCTATTGCTCTTACATTGTCTGCTCATTAAATCTGGTATAAAACTCCTTTAAAAGGTGTGTTGGTGTGCTGTGGATCCACATTTGGGCGGTACATTGGTGCAGGGGGATAGAAATACCTGGTACCTCCAGCGGCTCTTTCAGGGGTGAGTGCTACAATAGAGAACACAGTAATGCATATGGCTTTCTTATTGCTTGGAAATTAGGAGAAAGGTATAGGGTACTGGATCACCTAAAGTTCTAGGTGTTCTCTATCAGGTCTTCAGCAGTGTAGAGGGAATGACTCTCCTTAGGCAGCTCTCCCAGGAATTGGTGGCCAGAGGGTTTGCTCGAGTAGGGACTTAGTGTTCCAGGAGGAAAGCATCAAACGTTCAATGCATAAAGTCTAGATTTCGTTTTTTTCCACACTACTCTCATAAAAAGTCAATGAGGGTGCAAATGGTTCCTCCTTTATCAGGGCTTAATACTGCTAAACAACATGTTTACTGGACTGATACATTTGGAGAAATCCTGGGGAGTAATTAGTCTGATGATTGCTGCAGATGCCAGTTAAGGATCCCTCCATCAGTATGTTTTACTTCACAATAATTAATAATATAGACTTTGTCCAAAGCAGTACTGATGCACGGTCTTTTAATTTAGGCGCAATTCCTAAGAAACCTTTTAGGGGAATAATCACACAAACACTAAAAAAAGATGGGAAGTATGGAGCAGTTCCTGCTAAAAAAATGTTTAAAGAAAATCACAAGAGCATGTCAAACAGATGTCGTCTTTAGTTTTTACATCGACATCAAATCAAATCTTGATGAATTTGAAATAATTAAAGATCCCAATTCAATTGCACATAATAAAAGTATTACATGATACAGATAGAGCTGCAGTCATACCAAATGATTGAGCAATGGAAGGAATTCACCATCAATGATTTTTGTGCTCTTAGGCATCTTATTATTGAGTTAGATTAAATTAATGGTAATTTTGAGGCAGAGGTGAAATACACAAGCTTAGCTGCAGGTGCTATAGCCCTGAACCCCACAACTGATGAGAATGTTCTATTGCTTCAGACGAATGCCAATATTTGGGCATTTTTGCAAAAGGTGAAATCAGAGACTGAACATCTCTTGTTAAAAAAAAGGGGGGCCTTGTAACCTGACATGAACAATACCAAGCATTACACAGTTGGAAACAAAGTACAAATAAAATGTTAAACCATCTGACAAGGGTGGCAATGTAGTAGTGATGCACAGTTCTCAATATAAGGACATTTGTCATCAAATTATCAACAAAAAATAGTGATACGCAAGGATATCTTTGACTATAGTAAAGGAATTTCAAGACAAATGTTTGACAGTCAGTAGTCATACTCAGTATTGACCTTAAAACTTTGGAATATCTGACTTACATACCTACCTTTTACGTATTACCTAAAACACACAATAACTTAAGCATGCCCTCAGGTAAACCTATTGTCTTGAGAGTGGGATGCCAAACAGGATATGCCCCAGGGGCTCTTTTAGTAGCCATCAATATAGTTACATAGTTATATAGTATTTGAGGTTGAATAAAGACATTAGTCCATCAAGTCCAACCTATTAGGATCTCATTCTAGGAGTATCTGTACCCCTGTATATTACGGTCCTTTAGGAAATCGTCCAAAAGTTTCTTGAACAATTCCACATTATTTGCTGAAATCACCGCCTGAGAGGTATAGAGACCTTATATTGTAGTATTCGCTAAACCCTGGGACTTAAAATAGCAAACACCTTTCTAAATGAAAAGGGACTGGATTCCTGAGCATATTATAGTTTTGTTATTGAACTTTTGGAGCATATTCTCATGGGTAATGCATG
>NW_017308020.1:92183-98976 GCF_000935625.1 Nanorana parkeri
TTCCTGGTGACATCATCATATTTTTTTCTGCCAACTCCATCTCTATGGTCCTGTACCGCATTTTGTCATGGCACAGTTACATGGATGACGTGTTTTTCATTTGGAAGGGAACAAGGGATGAGCTTAACCACTTCTTGACAGTATTGTGGAGAAATTGATTTCATTTAAAATTTACTATGAAAGCAAGTGAATCCAATAATTCATTTTTAGATGTAGAACATTATATAAGCAGCTTACAGCTGTCAATACTTTAAAACCTCATTCACACCTAGCGTTTTGTAGTGTTTTTTTCTGTCCTAAACACCTACCGGTAGAACAAAATCCCATTCATTTCTATGGCCCTGTTCCCATCAGAACATTTTGTTGCTTGTAGCAAATCACCCGTCACTGGAAAAAAAAGTACACAAGCTTCTTTTTGGCAGATTAAGCGCTTCTTGGCCCCATAGACTTTAATGTAAATGCTCAAAAATGTGTGCATTTTACGCGCATTTGCCCATTTACAGCAACGTGTCACAATCTGCTGAAAAAATGTGCAACTTAATGTACTTGTGTAAAACGCATGCAGAGATGATCAAAAACACTGTTGCCTAGGTGTTTAATGCAGCCTAATGCATACCACTTGTGCTTATCCAGTCCCCCCTGATTAGGAGTGTACCTCATTGTGTGTACTTAAGGATTGGGCTTGGAACTGTTAGGCTTCATTCACACTATGTATGACTCTGCATTTTGGGATTCCTGCGGTGGGTGTGTGGGGCAGGAATCCCAAAACGCACATTTACACAGTGTGAATTAAACCTTAGTGGAACGTGATCTGCAGGGACATAATACTGCAGGACTGCTCCTCTTGTGTTTGGGATCTGAAATGTTGTACCTAAATCAGTGACAACTTAGCTCAAATAGCAGGAAAGGTTCAAATGGTCAGAAGTGTCCAGTTCACTGCAGGCAGCAGTAAGCACTTACCTAGGTGAAAACTGTGTGTCTCTTGTGATGAGGACCAGTGGCAGGAAGATCCTACCTCACACTGAATGCTGGGAACTCCACCTAGTGACATAGCACTCAGGCTTTTTCCATGGAAAACTAACAGGAGAAATAGGTAAAATAATGGAGGCTAGGTTCCAATAAATTAAATATCTCCAAGTGCTTTGCTCACATGGCCTATTCAGAGTGAGTGACCAGAGACTGGGTCACACCAGGAACTGCTTTGGCCTAGAAATCGCACTGGGGTTAACTAACACAGTACATAAGGGCAGGGCCGTCTTTAGCACAGGGCAAAGGGGACAGCTGCCCAGGGGCCTGTCATTGTTGTGGGGCCCAAAGCAGCTGCCCCTTAAGCAGGTCCAGCACTGCACTGAGAGCAGAGCGCTGAATGATCGCAGAGCAGAGCGGGGGACCAAGAAAATATTTGCCCAGGGTCCAATCAGTTTTAAAGCAGAGGAGGGAGCGCTGCCATCAGGCTCCTGTTACTTTTAGGATGGCCAAGCGGAGAATGGGTAAATATGTGTAATATATACTGATTCTCTGTGTGCAGCAGAATGAAGCGATCGCTGATCAATCCAATGTTTGTAAGCAACTGGGGACACATAGTAAAATGTGTTCCAAGTTATAAATGAAGAGGAAGTGCTTTACATCACTTCCTGTTTGTTCATGAGTTTCTGAATGGGTAAAAGCAGCTCAGTAATAAGTAACCAGTTGAATGGCCTCTCTACTGAGTGCTTTCCATTCATTCAGTGCTGCGGTTGCAGAAAAAGATTGAGGACTCTGTGTCCTCAATTTATTTTTCTATTTTAAAAGGGGCTTCTGTACTGTATTTTGATATACTCTATTTTAGTTTGACATTTATTGTTTGCCTACTGTTGTTTTATTTAATAAGAATACTTATATTGTGCTTACAAGTTTAATACCTTTTAAATAAAAGTTTTATTTTTATCATACTTTTTAATCTGTTTCTTTGGGTCTTAACAAAATGGGAGGCTTTAAATGGTGCCGTTATTGGAGAAATGGGTGTGGCCACGGAGGGATCTGGTCACTGTAAAGCTTTCTCGCACAGGCCGCCTAAAGGCCTAAGGCCGGCCCCGCCTGTATATGTGGCATCATGGCTTTCTCTTATTATAATCCTAATACATAACTTTGTATGTTATGGTACTATATTTAATTAAAAAAAATAATACATGTCCTTTACCTCTTTGTCAAGCTCAATTTACATAGTAAACTCAATTCCGATTGAGCTTGACAAAGAGGTAACATCCTCGAAAAGCGTTGCTCCCGAGCATTCACCCACCACCTTACCAACCTGATCCCTCTTCACCTTACCACTATCCCGGCCGATTTGCCATCCTACATCATCACCACGGCACTGGCCCAGTCACGTTCATCTCACAGCTCGAGTCCCTCCACCCACAGCTGCAGCCCAGCCTGACGTCAGTCCTCACATCACCGGCACTTTACATCGCTTAAGCGGGGACACGGACACATTGTGTGTGCCATCACCTGCACCCCTGTCCACCCCTCTCCTCTTATTTCCCTGGGATGAGCCACCCGAGGCAACACACCAGCCTTCACTGATTGTACACGTTGTACTCCACGATCTCCTCCACTGTTCTACATCCATCCGGTCCCGAGACCCACTTAAAAGTAAGTGTTCCATCTCCTTTCGCTTCCCTCACTTTGTTTAAAATAGTTTCATAGTCCCTCTAGCCTTTGCAATCACGTTTGTTTTTTGGTTCCATCAGTATAGCAATACACCCCATGCTGGAGTGGAGGCAGACTTCAAACACTGGGCAGGGCACCTGTCATTTGTAAAAATAATAAACATGTTTATTTTTTATTCAGTCCCTTCCTGCTTGATAGCGCTTTTCATTACATGTGTTGGAGGGCTTGGCTATACAGAGAAGTTATAAAGCTGTCATTCCAACATTCAGATGTAATGGAAGACATTTTATACACTGATCAAAAAAATTAAAGGAACACTTTTTAATCAGAGTACAGCATCAAGTCAATGAAACTCCTAGGATATTGATCAGGTCAGTTAAGTAGCAGAGGGTGTTGTTAATCAGTTTCAGCTGCTTTGGTGTTAATGAAATTAACAGGTGCACTAGATGGACAACAATGAGACAACCTCCAAAACAGGAATGGTTTTAAAGGTGGAGGCCACTGACATTTTTTCTCTACTCATCTTTTCTGACTGTTTTTCACCAGTTTTGCATTTGGCTAGAGTCAGTGTCGCTTATGGTAGCATGAGGCGGTACCTGGACCCTATAGAGGTTGCACAGGCTGCCAACTCCTCCAGGATGGCACATCAATATGTGCCATTGCCAGAAGGTTTGCTGTGTCTCCCAGCACAGTCTCAAGAGCATGGAGGAGATTCCAGTACAGGCAGTTACTCTAGGAGAGCTGGACAGGGCTGTAGAAGGTCCTTAACCCATTTGCAGGACCGGTATCTGCTCCTTTGTGCAAGGAGGAACAGGATGAGCACTGCAAAATGACCTCCAGCAGGCCACTGGTGTGAATGTCTCTGACCAAACAATCAGTAACAGACTTCATGAGGGTGGCCTGAGGGCCCAACATCCTCTAGTGGGCCCTGTGCTCACTGCCTGGCACCGTGGAGGTCGATTGGCATTTGCCATTGAACACCAGAATTGGCAGGTCTGCCACTGGCGCCCTGTGCTTTTCACAGATGATAGCAGTTTCACCCTGAGCACATGTGACAGACGTGAAAGGGTCTGGAGAAGCCGTGGAGAACGTTATGCTGCCTGTAACATTGTTCAGCATGACCGGTTTGGTGGTGGGTCAGTGATGGTCTGGGGAGGCATATCCATGGATGGACACACAGACCTCTACAGGCTAGACAATGGCACTCTGACTGCCATTAGGTATCGGGATGAAATCCTTGGACCCATTGTCAAACCCTACGCTGGTGCAGTGGGTCCTGGGTTTCTCCTGGTGCACGACAATGCCCAGCCTCATGTGGCGAGAGTATGCAGCCAGTTCCTCGAGGATGAAGTAATTGATACCATGGCCCCCACGCTCGCCGGACCTGAATCCAATAGAACACCTCTGGGACATTTTGTCTTGGTCCATCTGACGACGCCAGGTTGCACCTCAGTCTGTTCAGGAGCTCAGTGATGCCCTGGCCCAGATCTGCGAGGAGATACCATAGGACACCATCTGTCGTCTCATTAGGAGCATGCCGCGACATGGTCAGGCATCCATACAAGCACGTGGGGGCCATACAAACTAATGAGTACCATTTTGAGTTGCTGCAATTAAATTTCAGCAAAATGGACTAGCCTGCTGCATCATTTGTTCACTTTTATTTTTGGGATGTCTTAGAATTCAGCCCTGTGTAGGTTGATAATTTTTCATTTCCATCAAATTAGGTGGCATCCTTTCGTTCCCAACGCATTACCCAGTCCAGTATAGATATAGTATATGATATTTTTCCCCAGTGAGATCTGATGTGTTTTCAAAGTGTTCCTCTAATCTTTTTGAGCAGTTTATATACAGTACAGGTATTCCTCACTTAACGACCGAGTTCCGTTCCTACGACCAGGTCGTTAAACGGATTGGTCGTTAAGTGAGGAACTCTATACAGTACTGTACTGCATTAGTACAGTACTGTATAGCGTTGCCGATGTACAGTACCGAACAGTGTACTGTACATCGGGCAATGGAAATACTTACCGGGACCTGCAGTGAAGATCGGAGGATGTCACTTCCGCCAGCAACACGTCGCGCTGACGCGCAAGGTCGGAGGTCGATCAGCGGTCTGTCGTAAGTGCGAGTGGTCGCAAAACAGGTAAGTCGGTAAGTGAGGAACATCTGTATATCTACACATGCACATATACATACACATTCAGTGCACAGTAGAAGTCCCATATTACTTTGGCGGCAGAGATATTCTATCCAAATACAAGAGTCTACTTCTTTTTTTTTTTTTTAAGAGTCTTGCATATCACACTTATGCAGTTTTGATAATGGATGTTAGTTATCAAGCTATCTGCTTAGTGGATTTTTGATTTGAGGAGCTACAGTCGAGTGATACACAAATATTGTGGCGTGGGAGAGACGTGGAAACTCTATGGCTGGAGCTAGATATGACGGACGCTAGCCGTAAACTTCTCGTGGGTATTTGCTATAAACCTCCAAATATAGGGGAAGAGGGAGAAGTCAATCTTCACTCACAGATAGGAATAGCTGGGAGAGAGGGCAATGTAGTCGTGATGGGTGACTTCAATTACCCAGACATAAATTGGGCCAATGGAACTTCGGGTTCGGCAAAGGCGGGGCGATTTCAAACTTGAACGCATTTTTAAGATTTCACACCCCAGTTTGGTCACTTCAATAGCACTTTCTTGTTCAACAGTTTTTATTGAAAGTTTTAGTAAGTACAAAGAAGACAATGTAAGTGGAAACAGATTGCCATTGATGCAATGTTGAGTTAGAGCCTACAAGGCGTCAATACTGAAAGTGGAAACCAACCATGAAGTGAAAACATAGTATTAAAAACATTCTACAGTGGCTTGCAGAAGTATTCACCACCCTTGGCATTTTTTGTTGCATTACCACATGGCATTAAAATTGATTTTTTTTTGGGGGGGTGGGGGCTGTATCAATTGATTTACACATGCCTACCTATTTGAAGATGCAAAATATTTATTTTATTGTGATACAAACAAAAAAAAATATTCAGCCCTCCCCCCCATACTATGTAGAGCCACCTTTTGCTTGAAGTGGTCCTATGGACAGATACGCCAATCTCTGCTATGGAGCTTTGCTGCTCCCTCAGGCTTATGTTTGGTCTCTTCGTTGCCTCTCTGATTTGCTGCCTCCTTGCCTAGTCCTTGAGTTTTGGTGGGCGGCCCTCTCATGGCCGGTTTATTGTGATGCATATTCTTTCCATTTGAAAAAAAATGGATTTAATGGTGCTCCGTGCGATGTTCAAAGTTTTGGACTTATTTTGTTTATTACATCCCAACCTTGACTTGTACTTCTCTACAACCTTGTCCCTGACCTGTTTCGACAGCTCCTTGGTTTTCATAGTGCCGCTTGCTAGGTGGTGGCCCTTGCGCAGTGGTGTTGCAGACTCTGGGGCTTTTCAGAACAGGTGTATAAAGGTATTCATTTTTTTCTATTTTAAAAAAAAAAAAGTTATTTTCCTAATTTCACGTTACCATTTTGGACTAATTTTTGTATGTCCATTACATGTAATTCAAATAAAAATCCATTTTAATTCCAGGTGGTAATGCAACCAAAAGTTTACATACCCTTGGAAAATTGGTAATATATGTACCATTTTTAAAGAAAACATGAGTGAGCAGGCAAAACACATTTCTTTATATCTTATGGGATTCATATTCAACTGGAGGCCATAACAGAATGGCACAATCCTAAAACCAAACATGGCAACAAATTAAAAAAAAAAAAAAATGAAATGACCAAAAGTCTGCATACCCTTAGTTCTTAATAGGGATGTCCCGATTCCACTTTTTCAGGACCAAGTACAAGTACTTCCCACATGTACTTGCCGATACCAATTACCGATACTTTTTTTCTTTTTAAAAGGGACAGGTGACTTTAAATGATCCATAGTACAACTGCATGTTATGTACTATGGATCATGGTTTAACCTATTCATGTTAGCAGTGGAGAATTGTAACTCTATTGCTGGTGTGTAGTGGAGGTGTGTGCTGTATATATGTACTACATATACATTACACACGTCCAGTACACTATAGCAATAGATTTACAGCCAGCCCTGTCCCAGCTTCCCTCACTCACAGTTTCACTCCGATCC
>NW_017308020.1:99306-101655 GCF_000935625.1 Nanorana parkeri
GGGCATTTTGACAAGTACTTGTCAAAATGCCCTGTATTGGGCCCGATTCCGATGCTAGCATCGGTATCGGGACATCCCTAGTTCTTAATACTGTGTATTGCCCGCCTTTGCATCAATGACAGCATGCAGTCTTTTGTAAAAGTTGTCTATGAGGCCCCAAATTCTTGCAGGTGGTATAGCTGTCCATTCGTCCTGGCAAAATGCCTCTAGGTCATGCAAAGTCTTTGGTCGCCTTGCTCGAACTCCACGTTTGAGATCTCCCCAGAGTGGCTCGATGATATTAAAGTTATATTAAAGTCTATTTTTTTCCCCTGCCCCACCCCCACCCCTGCTGTTGGGACTTAAATGAAGTGATGCCTCTTGATCCAATCATCTTCTTCTTTCCTGTAGTTTCCAGTAGTCCCTCCAGGGCTGGTGCCGGTCTCTGATTCAGCACTGATCGCTGTGTCTTCTGTGTCCCACTGAGTCTGTACGGGTGCACACTGCCGTGCTACGTGCATTGACTTACCCTGTGTCTCTCCTTCTCCCGGCCAAAGATCTGTACTGCACGCCCCATGATCCTTCGCGGCCACCCGAGACTCTTCAGATCACACAGGTAAGTTATTACCTTATTTAGTAACTTTTTAAATGTTTTTGCATATATTTACTGCTTGCTAGCTATTTTGTGGCATTGGCGCAGTAAAGGCTTCTTTCTGGCAACTCGACCATGCAGCTCATTTTTGTTCAAGTATCGTCGTATTGTGCTCCTTGAAAAACCACACCGTCTTTTTCCAGAGCAGCCTGTATTTCTACCGAGGTTACCTGTTGGTTTTTCTTTGTAACCCTGAACAATTGTGTGGTTGCAATCTTCCTTTGTCTACCAGACCATGGCTTGGTATCAAGAGATCCCAGAAGTTACCACTTCTTAATAAGTGATTGAACAGTACTGACTGGCATTTTCAAGGCTTTGGGTATCCTTTTATATCCATTTCCAGCTTTATAAAGTTCCATTTACCTTGTTACGCAGGTCTTTTGACAGTTCTTTCTGCTCCCCATAGCTCAGTATCTAGCCTGCTCAGTGCATCTAAGGCCCTGTTCACACCAGGGTGGTTCGGTTGCAGATTTGTCTGCGCTGAACCGCCGACATAAACGATCCCATACATTACTATGGGGACAACTCATGCGATCGCACGACTTCGCGCCATCAGAACCACCTGCTGCCTGAAATGCACTCCTCAGCCTTTTTTCCCACGCGGATTACAGATTTGAATAGAAAATCGCTGATTAGCGCATATTTAGGAGTTTATTACATGTTAGTGCTAAAGCGCAAATAAAACACCCTTTTAAAATTCGTACAGAAACCACACTGAAGCACATTCGCCCTGGTGTGAATGTGGCCTAAGTGAGAGCTAGCAAACTCATTGACTATTTATACACCGATACTAAATGCAATTTAAAAAGCCACAGATGTGGGAAATTAACCTTTATTTGCCATTTTAACGTATGTGTGTGCGTGCGTGCATCCTTGTCTGTAACAAGGCCAAACATTCCAGGGTATGTAAACTTTTGATCAGGGCCATTTAAGAGTTATGTTATCATTAGGATTTAAAAAGAAGCCAAACGACTATTTGATAATAAATGGCTTCATGTGATCACTATCCTTAAAATACTTTTTTTGGCATGAACAGTCATATTTTCAATATCAATTCCAAAATGTTACATTCCTGCCAGGTTATACAGACTTTTGAGCACAAATGTATATGGTCTTTATGACTAATGCTGGCCATACACCTATAGATTTTTAATGTGAAATTTCCTTTGCTGCCAAGAACCCTAGTTCGGTTCTACCTCAAAAAGCCCATTAAGTACAGACCAATGTCGATTTCCATAATTGTTCGTTAGCAATACTAATTTTAACCAATTTTGTCGGACAGAACGCATTTTCCTTTGCGCATGTGCAGTGTTCTTGCTGCTTTTTCCAACGTAACCACCGCTAATCCATCCATTTTCGTATGATTCGAAAAAAGTTTTCCAGCCTGACCCATCGGGAAAATTCAGCCAGAAATACAGTAATTAAAATCTTTGGTGTCCCATCAAATGATTGATTATCATTCGAAAGACCATTCATGGAAGATTTCTGAATGCAAATCGATAGGGCACCTTTATCTATCTTGGCCTCTGTGAGCAGCATAATGAAGAGAGCCAGGAGGGAGACCTGCCATGTAAATCTATTGGCAAGCTTCAAAATTGCTAATGTCAGAGTGGAATGTTGCTGTTAAGTTACCTAAAAAGGCATGCGTGCATGAAGAACATGAAAAAAATAAGACAACACCGGTACAAGTGAAAAGAGGAAGAGAAAAGGGGGGGGGG
>NW_017308020.1:101805-107428 GCF_000935625.1 Nanorana parkeri
CGGAACGGGAAAAAAGGGAAGAAAAGAGGGGGGGGGGGGGTCCTTCCTGGGAGGCTTTCCAGGGTGAGGCTATCCACTGGGATCAGATTTTGTGAAATAGCCATTAATCATGGTCCTGGTTAAATGGACATTAAAATTCGGTGTTGGGGATTTTCACAAGTGGGCTATGGTTTGCTTTGTAGCATTAAATATGAAACCAATCAACTTGGCTATAAGTCCCATTCAAATCTGTGCTAGAGGAAGCAACTCCGACTGATAGCCCAGAGGAAAGGGGTGTGACAGGAAGTGCACAAAGAGCCTGCACAAACTTTGCACTCTCCCTCTCTGAAAGCTGCCAAACAGAACATCTGCAGCTCTGCCATGCAGCCCTGTGCCTTCTCAGACCTGCCACCAGCTATTTAGGTGATGGAGTAATAATGGACAGCCTGTGTTGTTGTGAATGTCAGTAGCTGGAGAGAAGCACCATTATTCACAAAAAGCCAGCTACTACATTAGTGTCTCTCTGCAAAATGGAGTAACGGGCATGTGTTAGTGTGGGTGGGTGGGTGGGTGTTTGTGAATGACAGTGCTCATCTCCAGCCACTAACATTTAATAGCTGGCAGTGGGAAAATTACGTGATAACTCTAGATAAGTCCTGGGAAGCATGGGTCACTGCACACTTTGCACTCAAATAGTAGGGTTTCAGTTTTCAAGAGGGAGAAGATGAAGGGTGTAATTGTAAATAATGTCGGAGTTCTTGATTAGGTTTTTTTTTATGCTTCTCCCAAAAATAATCAAAGTATTTATTACCATCAAAGGTTGAGTAAACATCTGAATTTTTTTCTTTAGCCACCATTTAAACCTCCTAGGAGTTGCTTGCCCAGGTAGGAATAGAGGGCAGCTAATGATACCCAGGAGGGCTAAAGTGAGGGGAGATAAGGCTCCCTAAATATTTATTATTGAGTCCCACATTGAGTGAATTTGTGATTTAAAGTGGACCTTTATCCATATCTTTAAAATAACAAACACACCTTTAGAAATGTTTAGTAATGGCAATATACAAACACATTTCTAGATAATTGCAGGCGTTGTAATCTTTGCATACCTTATTTCTCTTTTCTTTCCCAGTCTTCTGGCAGTGACCATGTTAACTAAGGGCAGATTACTAGCTCTCCATTTACCTCCTGGATCTCTGGCACATGCGACTAGACGTGTGACCATGTACAACATCTCAGGGTAGGAAAATTACTTTCCCTGAGACCTCATGAGATTACAGTTGAGATTCCCCAGCAATGCTCTGCTGATGTAACGCTTTGGCACATACATAATTTGTGCCAGAACTGGACCAGGAAGTAGATGAACTCTATTGGTAAGTAAATGAAAAACAAGTTTAACCCCTTCGTGACTGACTACGTACAGTGTACGTCGCCAGCATCGGGGCTGTTTAAACAGAAGTGAATGTAAGATTATTTTAAGTCAGCATGCAGAGCTGCATGCTGCCGTGATTTTTTAGTAAAAGGTATGCGGTAAAAGCGGTTTTTAAAAGTAATACTGTTACTTTGGCTCATAGATGCTGAAAGAAAGACTGGATAAATAGATACAAAGATCAACTATAGGTTTATTGATTATTTTTTTTTAACATACACATTTTTACAATATTTTTTATAGAAAGTTTTCAGTAAACGAGCTACAACGATTAAGTATGATTAAAGTATACCTGTAGTGAAAAAACATGATACTCATCTTGTACAAAAGGCACTGCCAGGTGTCTGCCCACCAGGTCATTGGTACTGCAGAAAACTCTGGGATCACCAAATAGATGTTCTAATCAGGACCAAGCCAGTTTTGTCACACCCATCTCTCTCCGGCCAACATTCCTCCCACCCAGCTGGGGCAGCAAAGATGGCCTTCTTGGATGGCAGCAGAAAAGATGTACATGTCACTGCATAGGCTCAGATGTGGCAACTGGAGCAGTGGCGAGCCAGGGAGCTTGGTAATGCTAAGCCCATAATTTAATCAGATTCAGCAGTACTGGGCTGTATGAGGATGGAGTTTAGAGCTGCAGCTAACGATTATTTTCAAAATCGATTAGTTAGCCGATTATTAAGTTTGATTAATCAGATGAAAAAATAAAATACATTTTAAAAAATGGCTCCAGTGATGGACTACTAGTTATGTATTGAGATTGCAGTCCATCACAGGAGCAAGCTTGGAGCGGTGGAAGTAAAAAAAAAAAAAAGTGTGGTGTACAATATAGTGAAATGAAAAGTGTAAAATTATACAGCAATCAATGCAGAATGGCACCGGCTATAGAGGACTACAAATCCCAGCAATAGTACATTATACAGCACAATGCAGAATACCACCAGCTATAGGAGGAATACAAAAAATCCCAGCAATAGTACACTATAGCTAGTGGTATTCAACATTGCACCACTGTATAATGTATTGCTGGGATAGTGGGATTTGTAGTCCTCTATAGCTGATGGTACATTGTGCTGTATATTATACCATCAGCTAGAGAGGAATACAAATCCCAGCAATACATTATACAGTGGTGCAATGTTGAATACCACTAGCTATAGTGTACTATTGCTGGGATTTTTTGTATTCCTCCTATAGCTGGTGGTATTCTGCATTGCGATGTATAATGTATTATTGCTGGGATTTGTAGTCTTCTATATATCGCAATGCAGAATACCACCAGGTATTTAGGAATACAACAAATCCCAGCAATACATTATACATACAACTGCTCCTCCTTACTTCTCCCCGCGTCCCTGTGCCGATCGTGGATTTGGGCCGATCGTGGATTTGGGCAGGCGAGACAGTGCGGTGTGTGGATGCAGGCGGGCGGATCTGGCAGAGGCGAGCATGAGGAGGTGTGGCGCGCAGCGCGTGTGTGTGTAGCCGTGAACAGGGCCAACCAATCGGAAGCCGATTAATCGATGATTGAAAAAGTTGTCAACTTTTTCAATCGTCGATTATGTTGATTAGTTATTGCAGCCCTAATGGAGTTTCCTTTGAATTTCTTATTCCTTGTCAAGGAGATTTATAAAGTGCCATTGCTCCTGATCGCAAAGATCTTTACACTGCTCAGTACAGAATACATTTTATGAGGTTGGTGCTACGTGTTGATTAAAAAAATTACACTATGAACCCCATTTGAACATTAAAAGGATCACCATAAATCACATCTGTGGACATAAAAAATCTTTGGCGTTATTGACTTTTTTTGTGGTCCTACACGGTTATGTGTAACAAATAATTTGGTTGAAAAGCACAAATGTGGCACCCATTGTACAAAAACTTAAAGGGTTTATGGTGCATCCGTGTGAGAAAAAAGTAAACATGCCTTGATCTAACAAATATAAAATCCAGTTTCTAACACTTCCATTCAGAAAGTAGCCCCTCCTGGCTGTGCCAAGAGTCAGACCCAGGCAGACATTGTCTAAGAGGGCTAGATATGGTCAGCATCGGACTTTGGACCATCTATATGGCAGCATGAAGGTGCTTATCGCCATACACTTTGCCTGCTCCAGAAACAAAAGGTGCCTTATGTGTTCTTAATAAGTACTAGAGTTTTATTAATGTGACACCAAGAGCCAGGAAATCTAAAATAATGGTTTCTCATGTGCATCCTATTTCTTGGATCTTACAGAAAAAAAACCCATTTACTCACTACCTGAGAAGCTTGGAGGACTTTTTGAAACCCACAATATATCACTTTACAGCAGGCACAATAAACAGTAGTTGTGCTTTACACTACGGAGCATTTGCTGTTTGCTTTGCAGAAATTTGGTCCTTACAACTGAAATGGGAGCAAGTGGCCTATATTTAACTTCTCTTGGCCATAAAACAAATATGTCATGTAGCATACCTTTGAAGATAAGATGCAGGCACTATGATGTGTAAAAAAAAAAAAAACTATCAAGGACATTTATATTACAATAAAAACAAGAATATATTTCAAATTGAGGTTATAAAAAGTATGGTCAACACAACATTCTGAATAAGCTTGGGCAGTAATGCAAAGCCAATTGCTACCAAATGGACAGAAAGTAATACATACATTTGGTTCTGTCAGTAAAAAGTCAAGACTTATAAAGTAAACAAGTCAATGCTACGGATGTGTAAGAACTTTTTATGGCAAAAAGAAGGATCTGTGGTTGAAAATATATTTTTGGAGTATGCATTCACTAAAGTTGTTTTCCATAGCAGCAAATCAAATCCTTGGTTTCAAAATAAAAATTGGATTGTTATGGGGATAAGTTCAGTGAATGTGCAGCAAGTAACTCACAAAAGTAAATTGTACAAAGTTTGTACAATCCTTAATGCAGCTTGTCTAAAGGATATTTTGGATAAAGTTATCACAGTATAGTCCTGGTTTTGTACAAAGCAAAACCAGCAGCCTTATACTCCTAATACCCTGACTTGAGAATTAATGTAAATGAAGCAATAAATCTTTGGGGAAAACCATACAATTGATTTCTTACTCTTTAAGCAGAGGTCACCTAAATAAAATATAACATTTTTCCCTGATAAAAGGTTTCTTATAGTCCTACCATGCAAATCACAGTTAAAGCCCAATTGAAGTCATGTACGAATAGCCTCCATTTTAATAGCCTTACCTCTACTCTCCTCCTGTAGCAATTACGCACTAGTTTGCTTATTGCTCTCAGTAATCTGACAGAACTGGTCTGGCACACCCTCCCTTCCTCAGAAATACATGCATGTGTGAGAACACTTGTGCCAAGGGATGTGGCTGTTACTCATCTCTGCCAGCATAGAGTACTAGAATGGGAGCACAGGAAGTACATTTTCTCAGATGGCATTTTAAGGCATCTCCAAGAGAAATCAGTTAAAAATCATGTCAACAGGACTATAAAAGAGAAACCAAGTCAGAGAATTCATTTTAGCTTTAAATCTATAAAAAAATAAATAAAAAAAAAATAGAAAGTCAATGGAAATTGTGATCACCCAGGCCCCTCCGAGCATGCCAAAATATTGAAATTAGAGATGTATAAAAAGGTGACCAGTAACATGTATTTTATCTATAGAGGAAAGTTAACGGGGCCTTTTCTTACTTATACTCAGCTCCTGATTGCAGTACACTACAGTATAACAGCCAACCAGGATGGTTGATACAACCATTCAAGGGGCATATGGGCACATCAATGCAGTTCTTGTACGATCACCGCTACTGTCTTCCAGATAAAGATGAGCATTTGCGACACACCCCAAATTGCTGACAAAAATTAGAATTGCTGACAAAGAATTACACAAAAAGGCATTTTAGCTTTACAAAGATAACATGTTTTCCCAAAGGACTAAAGAAAAACAGACAGCAAGATTAAAGGGGACACACAGGGGTTGATTTTAATAAAGCGGAGTAGTGTTCATTTATATCATGTGTAGGAAAAAGTGTTTTTATTTCCCTTACATGCGATCTGGTATTCATAGTGAACACAGCTTCACTTTACTAAATGAGCCAAGTGAAAATGCACGTTTCAAAGTGAACATTCATTTTACTATGCAAACAACAGTCTCTAAACCTTTAGTAAATAAAGCAAAATGTGTCTATTAAATCCCTCTTTAAATGTGTACAACATTTTCAGGTACTGTCCCTCTCTCTCCCCTCCC
>NW_017308020.1:107507-119692 GCF_000935625.1 Nanorana parkeri
AATTGCAATCTCTGTACAATTTTACATGATTTGTAAGCCTGGAAAACCACTTGAAATGCTTTTGCACACAAGTATACCAAGTTTAGTATTTGCCATTGCCTATTAGTTAAAAACAGGTGGCTACGAGACTTACAAAGCCTTATTTTAAGGCAGCATCAGAACATAGGTTAGCACAAAAGATGGAAATCCTTTTTAAATTAACATATGTACAGGATTGGTTTAATGTAAATCTTATTGAAGAGCTTGAAACATTATGTATATACCTTTTTAATTATAAATATGCTTCTTGTTTACTAATGCAACAAAGTGATTGTGCTTTACTGTTCTAAATACAAGCCTAGGCACAAACCTCTGTCAACAGATTTCCTTTTGTTGGAGCATGTAAAAACCTTCCGTTTATACTTTTTAATAATTAATATGCTTTATGTGGACTTGTGCAACAAAGTAGTGGTTGTGCTTTACTGCTCTGTATACTTAGTCTAGGAACAAACCTATGTCAACAGATTTCTGTTCTAAACGATATGCACTATAAGTGGTTTATCCGGTGATTGTCAAGCTAATATGAATTTTGACTTCAATGTCTAACAAATGACCAACAGAGGAGGAACCTACAAAATAGGTGAAATATAGATTTTCAGGTAAGCTTTTATAATAATTCAGTAATCATTGTAGATAGATTGGACTTCCCTTCTGAATTTAACAGACATAAAATGCACACAATTTTTCTTCTGCCATTTTTCATGGGTTTTTTTTTTTTTACAGAACATGTGAGCCTTTACATGTTTCTGCAACCTGACTCATTCCTTCATTTCAGCTTAAAAGAAATTAACGCTTGCAGCAATGAAGAAATCATGTTCTGACAAGACCCTTGTCATCAATATACTAGCAGATAATTATATGCTTATATTCATTACATCAGCCAAATATTTGCCTTGTTTATGGCCAACAGGACTTTGTCAGGTCCAGGATTCCAATCTCACACATATATAATTGTATACAATAAATTCTATAATTTGCAGAGAAATACTGACCAAAGCATAACAAATACAGCAGTGTAGCATAAGCCAATAACTGAAACTACTGGTATTAATATGGCCTGGTATTCGCCAATAAATTCCATGCAACCATGGTGGTGTTTTAGTGCGGAGACAAGTAAGGCAGATGGTGAAATACTAAAAATAGATCAAGTTTCAGCCAGGTCTGCATTTTCGGTCTGCTCTTTTAATAAAAATGTATTCTGGTCTTCCTCTTGTTATACGTGTTTCTGTTAAGAGGATCAATTGTCAAAGCCAGTAAAACACCAGATCAGCCAAGAGTGAGGGCCATACTGGCAAAGACACTTGAATAAAAGCCTGGTCCTTACAGCAGTTGTAAACTCAAAGTTTGTCTTGAAAGTCAAAAACCAGTCAATTAATGACAGTAGTACATGTGACATTTTGTCAGCTCAAAAAGCTCAATCCCTTCTCTGTACGAGAAACTTCTCTGAGCACAGTGGTATGGAGCCAAAGTTTTTCACACATCACAGGAAAAAAGTCAGGAAATGCAGGAATACTTGAGATGAAGAGTTTCACTGAAATACACGAAAAGTAATCTTCACGTCACACTCTTCAGGGTTACCATTTGAGAACAGTCATGTCACAGACATTATCTTTGGTATTTGAGTAGCACAATGCGTGAAATACAGAACTAAAACATTGGGATAACAGCATCCATTTAAAAAGTGCACAGTGATAAGACCATCTGTGAACGAGGTATAACATTTGTTAAGTGGCATTTCCATGGTAACAGTTTGTGCAGGTGGGTTGTGTTTTGTTCTTCTGGTAGAAGATACTTTCAGTACTTTTCTCATCAATCTATAAATGAGACAAAAAGATCAGATCAGTAGAGTTTAGGCCATCACATCTGCCTGCATACCAAATGCATATCAAAATGGATTTACAAGAACTCTATATTTACAGTTCCAATGGAAAGTTTTAAAGTTAACATAAAAGTCTATTCCTGTTGATAAGTGCATGCTGATTTAAACGAAAGCTTCTAAAAAGGAAGAAGACTTTCTATATGAAATGTATGCGGATTGCTTTAAATTATCATACAAGCATAATAAGATTTTTGTACTTACCTTAAAATGTTTGTTAAAAAAAACTAAAAATAATAGCTTTAAAAGACAGAAAAACTGTAGGCCAGCCTCTGTACAATCCATCCGGTTATTCTCAGTTTTGTAAAGGAAAGAGGAAAAAAACAGAGGTGGGAACTGTGTCTCAATGTACGCCAAGAAAAATATTTTATGGTTAAGTACAACATACCTATTTTCTTTATTGTTCATTAAGAGACACAGGAATTCAAATAGTCAGGATGTCCAAAAGCAGTCCAACGAACTGGTGGTAACAACCACTGACAGGACCTTGGATTGGGACTGTAAACATTCTGCAAGTCACAACCACCTGCAGGACCAATGCACGAATCTGACCTAGATGAGGACAGGCTGCCTGCAAGAAAGGGAAGCAGCCAACAACCAAGGGGAGGCCACAGAGGATCAACCTAATGCTCAAGACCAGGGCAGAGGAGATCAGGTCAGAGGGGAATGACTCCACCCAAAGAAACAAAGGTTGTCCACAACGTGCCAATATAATTTTATATATTGATGACTCCACGAGATGACTTCGTTGGGCCGCCTCGTGACTCGACTAGACTCCACGAGATGTAGAAAGGTGATGCGAGGAATCTGACACTGCACTGTTGCCCTTCTGTTGTACCAGTCTTGCCACTCTCCGTTCTGCCCTAACATTGACTAGTCGCTGACGGCCACAATTCGCACGTTCAGACCCAAATTTGCGGCTGGCAGTCCAGGTCTTTAAACACTTTAACAATGGCTGCTCTTGAACATTAACGAATTCTGCTGTTTTGCTGATACTCGCTCCATGGCTCCGAGCGCCAACAATCATCCCACGTTCAAAGGCTGATAATCGCGTTGTTTGGGCAGGCAACTAATCTCACTAGAGGAGATAACCCAGAATGTGGACACCAGCACAGCACAATCATCCCTAAAGGGTTACAATGTAACTTCTGAAACTGGTAGACTAGAAAAAAGGTCACATCAAGTTTTCAATTCAACCACAAAAGGGGATTGGGTACACAGAGGGGACCCCCACACTAGCACAAGAGAACCCCCAGAAGCAGCAAAGATGACCATATAAACATCCACTTAAACACCCAAGGTTATCTCTGTGGCCTGACAGACTGCAGAACCTGCTAATCCTTGATACAGAACATGGTTCTAAATCTTTTGACCCACCCCAGTGAAGTATCCAAAGCCATGGAGTGAGAAGCTTAGCCTTACTGCTTAGAACATTTACCTGATTAGGAGTGAAACAACTGAAGGTATTTATGCAACCTTTCTATGTGGGCTGCGAACCAGCTACAGAAGGAGAACATAAGCAGTATGGTCCTCTATGCCTAACAGTTGGTATATGTAACAGGGACTCAGTGTGTTTCCCCTGCCGACAATCCTTTGAGGCAGTTTAGGAAAGCCAAAATGTAATGCAGTGTCCGCATTCGAGACCAGCCAAGAGTAGCACCCTAAGCATTGTCCAGCATAGGGACCAGGTTACCTGTTCTGTTGCAGTCTGTAGGGGAGCTCTCCCGCACTTTATCCTGAACGATACCCGTCAGGCTTTCCGGTACCCGTCTATCCTACACTAGCCGCTTGCCTAGGTCTCGCCATATTGTGACCGGGAGGTGTCCAAGGACGGTAAGGGCCTCCCTCCCGCGATCCAAGATGGCGGCGGCGGCACACAACACACGCTCCCCACCCCTAGTAAGCAGACAGGGGACAAAGGCAGGGATACAGCGGCGCGACTGGAGCGCTTCGCCCGCCATCCTGACACCCCTGCTAAGGGGCAGAGGCTCTGCTATTCTGCAGACCTGGACCCCCGCAGGGAGCTACTGCCGGATCGGCTGCAGTCCTCAGCCTCTGATTCAGATGGGCCGGACGCCATCTTGGCCACAGTGAGTACTGCTCATAAGACCAGTAAGGCCCCCCAAAACGTCCAAAATCAAAGCCAAGCCAGCTGAACCCACTATTGCTGACGTCCTATTGGCTGTACAGCTCTGTAACTCCGCATTGACCTCTGCATTGACCTCTCTAACAGGGGAGGTGCATGGGATGAGGGCTGATATCACTTTTATACGCCATGATTTACAAAAAGTGATGGAACGCACCTCTGCCCTGGAAAGCAGGGTTAGTGACCTGGAGGACTCTACCTCTCCCCTGATTGCTGATGTCAAAGCGGCACTGCATGACATATCTGCGAATACCTTGAAAAATTATGACATCGAAAACCGACTACGCCGCAATAATATCCGTGCTGTTGGCATACCAGAGCGAGCTGAAGGGGCCAATGCTACTGATTTTATTGAATCCTGGCTAAGCGAAGTCTTTGGGAAAGATTACCTGTCCCCGTTATTTGCTGTGGAAAGGGCCCACAGGGTTCCATCTCGACCGCTGCCACCTGGAAACCCTCCTAGACCCCTGCTGATCCGGCTGCTCAATTACTGTGATAAGGAGCGTATTCTGCGAAAGGCGCGTGATCTTGGAGAAATTACTCTGGCTGGCTCTAAGGTTATGCTGTTCCCAGATTTCTCCAAGGAGTTTCAACGGCGCAGAGCAAAATTCCATGAGGTTAAAAAACGTCTCCAGCAACTACACCTATCCTACTCCATGCTTTACCCAGCGAGGCTCCGAGTGGTCGCTAATGGAGAAACACAGTTTTTTGACATCCCTGCACAAGCATCGTCGTGGCTGGATAAGTTTGACTGCCGTCGGGCTTCCTCTAACACCTGACCGCTCAGCTTTGCCTCCTACTTGAGCCCATTGCTTTGATCCGTGGTACGGATGCCTGATTGTACCTACTGTCACGGGGCCTGGAACTCCCCGTCTCTCCACTGTTGGCGTTACCGCACTGGAAGGAGTCCCTATGGGTTTTTTTTTTGTTCTGGGATACCCCCAGTGGTACGGACTGTTGCCACCCTACCCCGAAGGCTTCCCTGCGTGGACGTTGTTTCTACAGTTTTTGGTTTACTGTTTCCATCTCATCTGATTTTTCCCCTTTTTTTTTTTCTGTTTTTGTTTTACACCCCACCCCTTCTCGACATGTTCCACTGTGTCCAGCCGCATCTTCTAGCTGTTTCCATGCCTGGTGTCTCTGCTGTGTATATTTACTACCGGATGCTCCTTATTGTCATGTGATGTATCTTGCCTATGTCTGAGCGTTTAATAACACTTGTCTCTTGGAATGTGAGAGGTTTGGGCGATGCTGCAAAGAGACGCTCTGTCTTGGACGGTGCCCTTCGCGCTAAGCCATCTATCATCTGTCTGCAGGAGACGCATTTAACTATGGACACCTCTGAGGCTATGAGCAGACGTTTCTGCCAGGCAACCTATCATTCCTGTTACTCCTCTTATTCTAGAGGGGTTTCCATTCTTGTCCATAGGAACTTGCCCTTCTCTTGTACGCAGATGAGGGTGGATAGAGCGGGACGGTATGTGTTCCTATATTGTACTATCCTAGAGCTAGCCTGTGTTATTGCATCTGTCTATATCCCGCCGCGATTCTCCAGTGCTGTGCTTAGAAGACTTAGCTCACTTCCTATCGGATAAGCTACCGATCCCTGTCCTAGTGGTAGGGGACTTTAATGGCGTTTTGGATTCTAGCCTCGACAGGTTTCCCTGCCGGTTGACAATGGATGCGCCACTCGCAACACCTCTCAGCAAGCTTTGTGTGGAGCTGTTGGGGTGGTTTGGGATACGCTGAAGGCCTACCTTAGGGGTACCTTCCTTAAGAATGTTAGTGCTGTTAAATCCAAGACTAGGCAGGACCTGATTCTGGCCCGCCAGCTGGTTGCTGACAGTGAAAGGGCCTATGTGGCCAAGCCTATGACAAGTACAGAGGCTGACTGGCTGACCACAGAAGGCTCTCTAAATACCCTGTTGAAGGAGCAGTCCCAGAATAAACTATTTTTTACCAAGTGGGTCTTCTGGGCGGAGGGGGACGCGACAGGTAAACTCCTGGCTCAGGTAGCTAGAGCCCAACAACCCTCTAGCCATATGGCGCTATCTCCGACTCTCTGGGGGTTACCCATTCGAGCCAGGGAATGGTGTCCGAGATTTTCCGATCATTTTGCGCATCCCTGTATCAAACTAAGGCTAGTTATTCTGACCCGAGCTTTCGTCCTACCTGCAAAACGTTCCCCTTCCATCCTTGTCACCGGATGACAGCATGGATCTGGAGGCCCCCATTACTCTGGAGGAGCTGGAGGTAGCGCTGGCTAGCTTCCCCAGTGGTAAGGCGCCTGGTCCGGACGGGCTCCCTATTGAGGTATATAAAACTTACCCTACTACTCTCCTACCTGCACTTCTGGAGACGTATAATGATGCATTTTCCACTGGCGCACTACCAAACACGATGTATGAGGCCACTATAGTGGTGATCCCCAAAAAGAATAAAAACCCGCTGCTGCCGGAATCATATCGACCTATTTCCCTACTGAACGTCGATATTAAGATCTTGGCCAAAGTGCTTGCAATCAGGCTGTCCCAAAAAATTTCATCAGTGATACATCCGGACCAATCCAGCTTTATGCCCAACAAGTCCACCGCCATTAATATCCATAGAGTGTTCCTGAACCTGCAAGTTCCAGCCGACAATACAGGCAACAGGGCGCTACTTGCCCTGGACATAGCGTTCGACAGTGTGGAGTGGCGCTATCTGTGGGCAGGGATGGGAGCCTTCGGCTTTGGCCCCAATTATTGCAGATGGGTGAGCCTGCTGTATCATCACCCATCTGGAAGGATCAAGATTAATGACTCCCTGTCCTCTGCCTTTGCTTTACAGTGGGGCACTAGGCAGGGGTGTCCCTTGTCACCCTTACTATTTGCCCTGGCTATTGAGCCTCTTGCTGCCCTGGTCAGACATTCGGTGGATGTGATAGGCTTCAAACGGGGAGCGCTGGAGAAGATAGTCCTGTATGCCGACGACACTTTGTTGTTCTTGGCGGACACGGCGTCTTCTCTGACCAGTGTTATGTCCCTATTGTCGGACTTTGCTACCTACTCAGGCCTGGTTGTTAATTGGGAGAAATCTAACCTTCTCAATTTGGATCCACTGAGTGCACCGCTAGATACTGCTATGGCATACCTACAGGTACAATCTACCATTACATATTTAGGAATACAGATATCTGATGTCCCGAGCGACTATCTTACTCTGAACTTGCACCCCCTTTGGGGAGATTTAAAACTCAGCGTAACTCCTGGGTCAAACTACCATTGTCGTTGGCCGGCAGAGCAAATTTGATTAAGATGGTCTGGATGCCTCAATTACTTTATGTGTTCATAATTCCCCTCTCTGGATCCCGAATACGATATTTCGGTTGATAGATAGTATCTTTAGGGAGTTGATCTGGAAACTGAAACCCTCTAGGCTGCGACTTGATGTTCTACAGCGGCCCAAAACCTTGGGGGGGCTTGCCCTCCCTTGTCCATGGTTCTTCTTTCTAGCTTCACAGCTGCAACACTTTACAGGCTGGGCAGCATCAACCGCAGTCTTTCCGTATTCTTCTCCACCTGTTCCAGGGGCTAAGCCCTCTACAATATTTAGATAGTGACCTATATGGTAAAACTTACTCTATATACCCTACACTGAAACTGATGGGACAGGTCTGGGATGCGGCTAAACTAGCCCTTGGCATCGGTGCCCTGACCAGACATACACCGCTGTGGCGCAATGGACGCCTAACCGAGCTTCTCCATCTCCGCCACACTGTTGACTGGTCTAGCAAAGGGGTTTTCACTATATCACACTTGTACAGGGAGGGCAGACTGCGGGACTTTAAGGAACTGACGGAAACTTATGGAGTTCCCGGTAGGTGCTACTTCCAGTTCCTCCAGATTACTCATGCTTTGAAATCCCAGTTTCCTCTGGGCCCTCCAGTTCTATCTCCCACTCCGATATTTGATACAGTACTATTGGCAACCTCCACTAAGGGGATTATCTCCTTTCTATATGCTCATCTTCTGCTTAAATCCAATGTCCTCCTCCCTCTGAAGTGCAGGGTGGGATGGGAGGGAGACGTGGGACCCATAGAGGATGATGTCTGGGAGGATGTTCTTCAGGGGGTTACCCAGGTCTCCCTGTCCCCCACACATAGACTGACGCAACTGTTTATACTTCACAGGACGTATCGCACCCCTGAATTCTTGTTCCGTATTGGGCTTAGAGCTGACTCCAACTGCCCCAAGTGTGGCTTTCATCGTGGTTCCCTGATCCACCTGCTTTGGAGATTCCCTAAGCTGGTTCGGTATTGGGATCAGGTTGTAGATACCCTTAACCTTGTATTTACATCCTCAGTGACTAACTCCCCATTGACGTGTATGCTGGGCATTGTGGAATCCGACGATCTTACGCATCGCACTGCTATAGCACTTAAGCGGGCCTTATTTACCGCAACCAGGATGGTGGTCCGTAAATGGATCTCCCCGTCACCTCCTACATTGAACTCATGGATAGTGGAACTTGACAGGATGGTAGCGTACGAGAGGGTTACTTTTAAACCGAGGGGTACCTTGCCTCAGTTCCACTCTATTTTGGACGACTGGCTGACGTACCGGGGTCATGACCTCTCCGATTAGCCAGCTTGCACGCATTCTCACGGTGGATACATAAGGCTAGTCTTGGCTTCTATTACATGTAGTCATGTGTTCACAGCGAAAGGTGTTGGTTCCCCGCACAGTGGTTTATAGGTTTTATTTCTCTTGGTGGGCTTGGTTTAGTCTCTGTTTAATATATGCTCCCCTTCCCTCCCCCTCTTGGATTATTTGTCTTTTTTTTTTAATTGTACGTGTAAAATCAATAAAAACTATCTGATTTAAAAAAAAAAAGAAAAAGGAGGAAACCATTAGTTCTGGGGAGTCAGACTGGAGACCCCCATGCTCAGAAGACCGCCATGGGCCAGGGTAAGAACAACCCAGTTTACCCAAAGAGTACGAAGGGTCGCTCCAGTGACTCCGTGGTCCATGGGACAGAGTAAAGACCTTGCACAGAGCTCGGATCCCTAGCCACAATAGACAACTGTGAGGTGCTAACCGGCTAAAGCTTATAAGTGCTAGGCCAACCAAAGGTGTGCTCAATTAAAAGGGCCCAAAAAACCTGGCTCTCTTCAGGAGGAGGTCATGTAACTATCCCACATGGAAAACCAGAAGAAAGAACTAGGGCGAACAAAAAGATCAGTGCTGCAGGAAGCAGCAGGTGTCTCTAAAAGGTGCAGAGTCATCAGATCCACATTTTAAATAAGGAACAACTAAGGTTGGTCTAGGTCAATCTTGAAATGTCCAGAGGTCCCCCTGGGTTCTGTAAAACCACTTGTGGTACAGGATACCAAAAAAAAATTAGCCCTCTTTTAGAAAGGTTTACAGGGTTCTCCAGATGTGAGGAACCCAAGTTAACAGGGGAGGCAACGGTGTCTTGTGCAGTAGCACCGCAGAGACAGGGGTTACTGAGGAAGGTGTTAGGTGTTAGCCTAAAGGCTAAAAGGGGTATCCTCTGAATTCAAACGTCAGAGAGGTAAATTCACCCAAAGGCCCATCTGAATATAGTCTGCCTCCCACTTGTCAGCCTCCGCTTAAACTTTATTTCAGAAGATTTCCCGGAGCCTTCAGCCATCCTCTGGCTCTAAGCCTTGTGGGCTGAATGGAAGTTAGGCTCTGATTGCCAACAAGTGTCTACAAGCCGAAGTTGGTGAAGGAGAGGGGAGGGATGCCTCTGATTTCTCCTGAGGCAAGAACACACCATAGCTATTCTCTGCAATGCTAATCATGGTGTCAAGGTTAGGCCTGAATAAATTGTGTCCCTCAAAAGGTAAACGAGTCAGATGCTCCTTGGTACAGCATCAGCGTCCTCTGCATGTAGCCAGAGTACTCTGCACAGTTGTGCAGACATCAGTCTCATGCAAGACACAAGTTTGGAAGCTTGCATCAAGCTATTGCAACTGAAGCACAAAGCTCCATCCATTTGTTTTATCCACTCTGAAACAGGGACCTGTCCCAGCAGTAGAGGGATCCAACCTCCCCTGATACCAACTGACAGATCAAACTCACCAGGGAGAACACGACCAGCCATTTCAAACTGGGATACAAGGAGGTACAGTGGAATCCCTAAAAGGTGAGCACATTCTCTGCCAGTCTAGTAGTCTTTCGGATAATGTGGTTCACTGGTGCATCCACAATAGAAACAGACCACCCTTTTTTAAATTCCCTTTTAAAAACGAGAAAAGTTCAGCCACAAGCTCAGGTGGGACCCAGTGGCTGTGTGTTTTCATTTCATAGGGAGGAATGTATCAAACGGTGGGTGTAGTGGAAAGCTCTTTGTAGCAATCCTGGAACAGTAGACAAATTCTTTAAATGCAATTCTTTAATAGAACACACTGCAGCTACAAGATTTGAAACAACCCTCTGAATCTGATGCAATGTCATATCCAGAGTCCTAGCAGTGTTCTGGAGCACTTAGTCTCCTCAGAGATGGTGACAGGGGCCAAAGACCTCTGGAGTGTCAGACAGACTCTGCAGGTAAAGGTGCCAAAGTGTGTTTTGAGCCTCTGAGGCGGAATGCCCCAACAACTGAGCATATACAGCCTGAAAATCCTGAGTTCACAGAGGTCTGTATTACAAAGGTCTCTTACTTTGTAGGACACCGGGTAAACGCCCCCTGAACAGCTGTGTATGGAGTGAGGTGAGGCAACTGTCCTTCACCCTTACGGTGGTAAATCTGGAGTGACAGAGGATTTAAACCTGTGCTAAGCAGTATATGTGAAGAGGTAGCTCCCAGTGCTTCCCGGAGTCTTCAGAGACAGGGTCACACCTGGGGCTTTGCCACTCTCTGGACCTGGAAAAGGCTCCATGGCCAACACAATACACCAAGGTATGGAAAGTACCACAATGCAGAGCCCAGCACCTGAAAGTTCCAGGCTTGCTCTGCAGATCCAGTCCAGCGATCTACGACTTCCCAAGTTAGTGCTGAGGAAATGCCGATCCTGATGCGGTCCTCCTGCGGCACTATTGAAAAACTGATGCATGCAGGGTACATGAGGGGTTATACAGGAGCTGGCCTACAATGTTTGCTTGCCAGGGTCCAATTTTCCTGTAGGTGGCAGTACAACCTGACTGTATATGAATTCCTGTGTCCCTCAATGGATGATAAAGAAATTGCATTTGCCAGTTAAAATTAAAAGTTATAAAAAGTAATTATGGGCAAAGAAAAAAAAAAAAAACATATGATGCAGTCTCTCACTAATATTAACAGCACAGGTTTCCCATGGAGTCCCCACCAGAGCCATTAATGTATTTTGCACACTTATACCGGTGTGCATTTTTTCAATGGAAAAAAGAGATAAGTTACCACCCCAAATTATTACATATTTTCTGAATCAGAGATCCTGTAGAATAAAATGTAAGCTGCAATTTTTCATGCTGTATATTTGAGCTCTTTATCAAACAATTTTTTTTTCCATTAAAAAATACACTCAAAATGTACGTTATTGCACAATCTCCAAATATTCTTTAAACCATTAAAGAACATCAAGACTCAAAATTGCGTGCCTCAGTGACAAAACTACAATACCCAAATTTGTTAAATTTTTCACCGCTCCACATCCCTGGTGCTACACTTCCCTCTAACTTCCAGGCAGGGAGCGTACGCACAATTTCTCTACTCTTATGCCCAGTGGGGAGGACTACATGTCCAATGAGCCCTCACATTTATAATGCATAAGTGCTATGAAGTAGCTGGCCTCTCTACCTTCATATTATTGCCACGGAAGACCAGCAGATAAGCTTAACTGAATCACCGCTGGTAGGTGGGGGATCAAAGGTCCTATTCAGATCTAGGCAGATCTAAGAGGATCCAGTGCTAGATGAAAGAGTGAAATCAACATGGATTATTAAATAACCTTACATGTGTCTGGCTGTTTGATAAATTACTTGGGTTTAATAACACTTTGTCATTAGTGATGGCCCTTGACTTATTCCAATTTTTCCAGCTTGTTCTGCGATACCAAATATGTGTTGTGCAATTGTTGTCTATGTACACGATACATACATACAAGCCTGCTCATGTGCATGTGTGTGTAAGATCAGG
>NW_017308020.1:119705-136890 GCF_000935625.1 Nanorana parkeri
GTCAACCCCCCGCCCTCCATTTTGCACTTTTACAATGTGTTTTATTTTGCACTTTTACAATGTGTTTTTCACTTAACCTCCTTGCTATTACAATGGTTCTGATGAGCTAGTTATGGGATAGCACTGTTTGACAGGTACACTTTATGGACATATAAGGGGTCTTTTTGGCCTCTGATGCCTCCCCTGCACTCTGATTGAAGTCATTTTTGCCATCCTGTTGGTGTTCATTTTTGGGTTTTCTGGTTTACATTTAAAGAATGTTATGGTGGAGCAACTGAATACCAAATACTGATTTTAATGCTATTCAGACTGCATCATGTATGTAATTTGTACCCAAAGTTCAACTTAAAAACGTTAATTTAAGCAGTTATTTTACATTTTAGAGTTACGCTAAAGGGAGGGTTCAGAGTAAGGGTTAGATAAAAATGTAAGATTAAGGTTGGTGTTAAGAGTACACAAGTCAATGTTCTTCATTTCACTTTTTTGTTTTGTTTTGCATAGAACACTGCCAGCACTGGGTTCTTGGTGCTGGGTGAGATTAGTTCAAGCAACCAATCTTCACATGTGTGCACAGGCTTACATATGTACATACACTCTGATGCAGGCAAATAAAATGGCGTTTATCTTATCTTACCTATTTACATGAGAGAGCAGGGCAACCGGATACAGCCCTGGCTGCTGTCTTCATTGCTGTCCAGTTTTTTCATCCTGTACTGATGGATTTCACGGACCAGTGTATAAAAAGCATCTTCAACACCCTATGTTAACCAATTAAGAACAAAAAAGTGTTTACATACAAGAAAGAAAAAAAAAAAAAAGCAGGTTTATGGAAGCTGTCACTGTATACGATGATGACATTTTTAAAACAGTGCAAAGTGCAACAACTATTAACAAAATTAGTAGCATGAAAACCTATTATCAGATTACAAAAGGGAGATTAAAATGATGGTAAACTGGTTGCCAGTTAATAAAGTGAACTGGTTGCGGTGGGTTGGTGTAGTTTGTACTACTTTTTTTAACAGGTGTTAATATTAATCTATTTCTTTCAATATACAAGTTTTTTTTTAATTCTTTATTTACAAATCAAAATTTTTCAGTATAAACAAAAAGTAGGGATGCACCGATACTAATATCCATATCGGTGCCGATACCGAGTATTTGGCCGAGTACTCGTACTTGCCCAAATTCTTCGATGCCTAGCCCGATACTTCCTGTTTCAGGAAGCCGGGCAGCGCGTCATTACACGCTGCCCGGTTTCCTGATTGGCCAGAAAGCGGCTTCATGCTCTCTCGTCACCTGTGATGAGAGCATGGAGCCGACTTCCCAGCCAATCAAGAAGCCGGGCAGCGTGTAATGACGCGCTGCCTGGCTTTCTGATTGGTCGGGAAGCTGGCCAATCAGGAAGCCGGGTGCAGTGTAATGACTGCTTCATGCTCCCTCGTCATCTCATGACGAGAGAGCATGGAGCCGGCCTCCCGGCCAATCAGAAAGCAGGGCACCACGTCATTACACAGCGCCTGGCTTCCATGATTGGCCAGCAAACCAGCTCAGGCTGGGTACCGGAGGAAGGCCGCTCCTGGCTGTAGAGGCCCCGGGGTTGACAGGCTGGACATGCCGAGTTTAAAGGGGACAGAGATCCGCAGCATACAAGCCATAGAGCCGAGCACTGCAGAGACATACTGGATCCTATGATTATTATGGGGATTCGTATGGGACGGCTTTCTTGTTAATCGGGAAGCCGGGAGGCGAGTCTTTACACGCTGCCCGGCTAATCAAGAAGCCAGGTGGCGAGTCATTACACGCCACCTGGCTTCCTGAATGGGACTTACTCGGTAAGTGGTATCGGCGAGTACCGAAAAAACATTATTGGTACTCGGTACCAAAATACCGGTATCGGTGCATCCCTAACAAAAAAGTAATAGAGAACAATGTATTGACAGCATAAAATGACATTATCAGCCGAGATACATCAAGATCAGTGTTTCATATCAGATGAATCCATAAAAGACCTGACTGCGACTGAGACATAATAGGCAGGATCTAGGTACTCTGAGTGAGTCAATCATGTATCGCATAAGTCATGTCCTTAAAAAAAAGAAGAAATAAACAAGAAGTCGGTAGATATATACAATTATGAATCGTTTGGAAAATGGTAAGTGAATTTGTTATAATCAATGATGGGCAGTCCAATGTGAACCGCCTAAGGGATCTTCCAGTACCAGGGAGGGATAAACCAAAAAGAGGATAAACCAAAAAGAGGATAAAAAAAAAAAGGAAAGAAAGAAAGAAAGAAAGAAAGAAAGAAAGAAAGAAAGAAAGAAAGAAAGAAAGAAAGAAAGAAAGAAAGAAAGAAAGAAAGAAAGAAAGAAAGAAAGAAAGAAAGAAAGAAAGAAAGAAAGAAAGAAAGAAAGAAAGAAAGAAATCCCCCACTGGATCACCCGTATACGAAGTTGCAATTGCTAATCAGCTAGAAAGAGACTATGTTAAAGCCCGGCCTTCAGAGGAGTCCAGGTACTCCATCCAATAAAACCCAAGTCTTGGTATATCGCTCATGTCTATTTTGAGAGGACAAAATCAGGTCTTCCAGAGGCTAGGAATACAGGCTTTAGCAGCATCCAGTAAATGGCGAACCACAGAAGGGGGAAAGGGCTCTGCCAGAGAGTAGGAAGTGTCTCAACAGAATGGCTTTCCAATGATCTAGCCCAAACACACCATCTGGAGCGATAAGAGACGTGACAGAAGGGCACGATCCCTTGCAGAGGAAGTGGGAAACTTGAGAGATGCTTGGGGAGAAGGGATTGAAAAGGGCCAGTCAAAACTCCTGGTGGGAAATCAGGGTCATCGATAACTGAATAGAGGGGGAAGGACTCCCCAACCAGGTGCCATCTCAAAAAAGCTTTAGCACAAACAGATAGGGTAGTGCCAAGCAGAGGATGAGCTATAAGTGTAGAGGGGAGGGATGGAAGACACCAAGTCGCTCTAGAGAGAAGAAACGGTGAAAAAGATTCCTCTAAGATCATATCTAAGATAATACCCATTGTTTGGAGGATGAGTGACTGCACCAGTCGACTAAGCAGACCAGATGTCCTCCCGTATAATATTTATTTAAATCAGGGGGGCTATGCCCCCTAAGGATTTAGGTCAAGTTAAAAGGGTGTTAGGTAAGCGAGGATGGTGGTTAGTCCAGAGAAACTTCAACATTAATGAGTTGGCTTGACGAAAGAACACGTCAGGGATATATACGGGAAGGGCTTGAAATAGATATAAAAATGTCGGCAAAATAGACATTTTGAGTATGTTACAACATTCAAATCAAGAAAAGAAACCGGATTGCCATTTGGACAGAAGGGTACGGACCTGAGATAAGAGGGGGAAAATTGCAGGCAAAGTTATCTTTCACGTCCGAAGGTATTAATGTACCCAAGTATTTCAAAGCTCGGTGGGCCATTGGAAATTGAAATGATCTCAAAAGGGAACTAATAAGAGGATTCGGAAGTAAAATTCCCATGGCAGCCGATTTGCTAAAGTTGATCTTCAGGTTAGACAATTTACCATACATCAAGAATTCCTTCATGAGGTTAGGCAAGGAGAGTGCCGGGTTGGTAAGGGAGAACATCAAGTCATCCACGTATGCAGAAGCCTTAGTCTGTATTTCCCACTTTAATCCTGGACACATCTACATTATTCCGAACATGCCAAAGGAAAGGTTCTAGGGACAAGGTGAACAGAAGAGGGGTAAGGGGTCAATCCTGTCTGGTTCCATTTGAGATTGGGAAAGGATCGAGAGGACTCCGTTGACCTTAGGGCAGGCAGTCGTGTCAGAGTAAACAGCCGAGATGCAAGACAACATGTGATCACCAAGACCAATATGTTTCAGAGTGGCAAACAAGAAATTCCACGGTACTCTATCAAACGCCTTCTCGGCATCTGTGGAGAGAAAAAGGCAAGGGATCTTAGAGGTAGCGGCATGATGGACCTAGTGAAGAGTTTTGATTGTGTTATCACGGGCTTTCCTGGTCGGGATAAAGCCAACCTGGTCGTAATGTATCAGATCTGGCATATGAATGCTTAGCCTAGTCTCCGGGATCTTAGTAAATAATTTGCGTGTAGCTGGATTTTCCAGCCTTAGTGGTTTGAAGCGTCGCAAGAAACTCGTCGGATGTGATGGGGGATTGCAAAGCATCTCTTATTGGAGTGGCATATATATGTAGGGCATAGTACTCAAGTTCAGGTAGGAGGAGATCTTAGCATGCAATGAATCCCGAGAGACAGGATCAGGTGTAGAAACATATATATCTTGCTGCACTCCTTACCGGATTTGTTGTAAATTACAAGAGGGGGCTAGCAGTGACCACGGGGGCACCGTGCCAAAATATGAAGTAGAAAAGCATGTCACCTAGCTATTGAATGACATTGGTGGGCATTAAAATGGACAATTGCTGAACACTACAGCTTGGTGTGCTGGTGACATCCTTTTCTACTCCAGGATCAAGTGTAGGATGCAAGTTGTACAAGTTAAAGTGGTACTCTCGGAAGGCATTGGCGATACCTTTTGGAAGTGTAACTTTGGCATGCTGAGGCGTTACAATATGTGGAACATAGGAGAGCATCCGCTGATCCCGCAGTGCTCTCGCTAATAATTTCCCACAATTATCTCCGGATTCGTAAAATTTCCACCTACAGCGCGTGAGCGTCGCTTTTACTCTATAAGAGGCTAAGGGGTTTATCTGCTGGCAGAGAGTATATCGGACAGTATGGCAGGAGAGTGGGTTGATCTATGTTGGAGTTCCAAACCGTGAAGAGTATGCAGGAGATCCAGAAGTTTGGCACTTCTCTGCCGCTTAACACGGGAGCCATGCTTGATCAAAACCCCCCTAATATAGACTTTATGGGCTTCCCATAGGAGTACTGGATCACAATCCTCTACATCATTAAGAGCAAAATAGGAGCGCAATTCCTTAGTGACATCAGACAGAATATTTAGGTCCTGAAGTGGACTGTCATTAAGACGCTACTGCCACGACTCATGGGAAGGGAGATCAGAAAGAGTGAGTGTCAAAAACACCGGAGCATGGTCCAACCATGTGATAGTGCCTATATCTGTAGTAGTGATCAATGCTAAAAAAAACATGTCTATGCGTGAATACATATTGTGGGGCACAGAATAAAACGTATAGTCTTTCATATTTGGATGCTGCAGACGCCAAGCATTAACAAGTCGAGAACGGAAAAAGGATCGGAGGATACGTCTGCCTGCTGTAGGGGAAAAGGAGGAGTAACCAGAAGAAGTTGAATCCATGGCTGGATCCATAGTACATTAAAGTCACCACCAAGGAGCAAAATTCCAACCGAAAAGTTCAATAGCAAATCTATTTTCCAGAAAAAGACCCTGGTTATAGTTTGGAGCGTAAATTGCCGCAAAAGTGACCAAAGTCAGGCCAATACGGCCTTTCAGAAAAAGATGACGGCCGTCGGCATCAGTCTGGCAATCCATGAACCTGTCTAGAAAGCACAATGGAAACCCCTCTTGACCTTGAAAACACAACGCATGAGTGGTAGGAGACCTGAAAGTGGGAATCCCTGAGCGAGGGAGCAGCGTCAGCTTTAAAATAGGTTTCTTGGATGAAGGCCACATGAGATCCCCATCTCCTAAGGTCCTGCAGTTGTAGTCTCCGTTTCTCGTGGGTATTGAGGCCCTTAGCATTAATGATAACCAGCTGTAGGTCCTCCATGTCCCTGTAGTCCACAGAAGATTAAAATTATTGGAGTGTATTAGCTACATATGGTGAAGGGGGGCCTAGGAGGAAGGGAAATAGAAAGGGGGAGAGAGGGAGTAGAATAAAATAATTTAAAAAATTAAAAAAAAATTGGGAGGTAGGGGGAAGATCTGCTAAAACAGCAAAGCGGGGAACTAACTAAAGGAGGTCTAAACCTCAGTAGCAAGGACTCCAAACCACTTGTCTCCAAGGTAGCAAGAACTCCAAAACAAAAGTTATTTTAAACTCCTGCAACACATATTGTCAGATGCTGTTCCTACTGTATTCTGACAGCAGCCATTGGCTGTCAGAATACTGAACGGAGCCTGCAGGTGATAGGCTGCAAGCTCCGTTTGACAAGAATTTTTTATCCAACAGAAAGGTGCCGCCACCAGGACCCATTGTGCGAATTTCGGTCGGCTCATCAAGAACCGGACAGAATTTGCTGCCTGTATATCCTCCTTTAGTCATTACTCTGTTACAGGATACAATCACAAGCACTAAGAGGACAATCAGCTAGATGGAGTCAAGGAATACTCCTACTTAGGGTCCAGTGTAACAGTTCAACTATTTGAATTCTAAAAATCATAGAGGTATTTACTATGAGTGCGCGCAAGGGGATACAGTACAGGGATGCATCAAACTGTGGCACTAGTTGTCTGCCCAAGTGTTAAAATGTGTTTAATGAATGCATACAGGTTTTAAGGTCACCTTTGGTGTTTCTTCTCCAATGTGGATCCAACACTTTCAATAAACAAACTGAAATGTTATTACTTTTACCCCTTGCAGAGGAACCTTGCAGTGCTGGTAACTTTCCCAATTGTTTACCTGCTTTCATCCCCATGGCTTGACAAATCTTAGCAGCTCAAGCTTATTTGTATAGGCAGTGGTGCAACAAATATTGGAATGCATTTGTAAGTACAGAAGGAAAAAATGTAAACATAGGTGTGCGCACACTTCCCCCTCTGTGCTATCCTCCCCTTATGGTTATATCTTATCCCTTTCTTGTATTGTAGTTAGATTGTTACACAAATTTCTATGTGTTTTTTATAGTCCAATGTTAAAAATGACATACCTGTCTTGTTTTTGCAGAGGTCTCAATGAAGGGGATACCATAACTCCTGGCCAGCTCCTGAGCTTGCTTGGTGTCTACAGTCCTGGTTGGTAAATCACATTTGTTACCAACAAGTACCATAGGGACATCATCTGAGTCTTTTACTCTCTTTATTTGTTCCCTGTTAGAAGAAAGTTTTTTTAAAGAAACAAAAAAAGGGTAAATAATATCCTAATTATTCAATACAACAACATTATGAAAAATAAACAATGCAAATTGCAGCACTTGATAATATTTTAAAAAACTCATATCAAATGGTGGAAAAACCACCGATTTGTCACTTTTGTTTACTATACTTTGCTCTTTGCGTTACAGAATAAGCCCGCCACCAAATTATTTTATGCAATGAGAAGCCAGAAAGATCTTGGAAGTGCATTAAAGTGACACAAAATCCTAAAAATGCATTCATGGACCTGAACTATTACAAAACTGTACCTCATTTGTTCATCACTCAGCTGTACATCCTCAATCTCTGAATTGGTGCCGACACTGTCCTTCCTTCTGGAGGGTGGCTACTTTTGTTCCCCATGGTCCTTGTGTGTGTTGTAAAGTAGCCACTGCTCCAAGCTCGCACCCGTGATAGACTGCAATCTCAAAACAAATTAGTAAATTAAATGTGAGATTGTAGTGCATCACGGGGACAAGCTTGGAGCGGTGGCTATTTTACAACACACACAGGGACCATGGGGAACAAAAGTAGCCACCCTCCAGAAGGAAGGACAGTGTCAGCACAAATTTAGAGATAATTTGAGGATCTACAGCTGAGTGATAAACAAATAAGTCATATTTTTGTTAATAGTTAAGGTAATTGAATGCATTTTTAAGATTCAATTCCTGAGTTTAGGGTCACTTTAACTTGGAGAATAGATATTTAAACACACCAAAAGAAAGATCTGTCCTTGTATGCTCAGCACAAGGAATGTTTAAAACCCTTTATAATTCATGAAGAGTGTACATTTACCTATAGGAATTGATGTCGGCAAAGGACTTGCTGTTGTTGATAGCAAACACACAAAGGAACCCTTCACCAGTTCGCATATACTGGTCACGCATGGCACTGTACTCCTCTTGGCCTGCAGTATCCAAAATATCCAGCAAGCATGTTTCTCCGTCAATCACCACCTGTTTTCTGTAAGAGTCCTAGGGAATAAACAGGAAAACATGTATTCCAGTATAGGTGAAAGATGTTGGACTGAATTTTTCTACGGTGTTCTTGTGGAGCTTAAGCTGGAAGATCTGTTCACATAAATTGACATAGCTCCCCACCTACTGCTTAGTATACCCTTGACCCTTCTGCTAACTAGGGATGCACAGATACTTTTCGAGTACCAGTGCAGATACTTGGCATTTTCATGAGAACTACCAGGGTTGCAGCTGGGACCTTGCCTCGGGCACTCCAACACTGCCCTGAAATCATTAGTCTGTATTGTTTTAGAAAAACTGTCACATGACGATAAACAAAAATGTATCAGTACTCGTACTCTGTGCATCCCTTTATTTATAGTTATAAAAACAAAATCGTACGTTAAAACAGAGATGTACAAATCCCAGGAGCTCTGTGTGCGCCTTACAAATGGCAGCTGCCTCCTAATTTTTGAATTTTTCTCTAGAGTAGTCTTGGAGCTCAAAAGTATCGGTACATGTACTCGTACTTGTACCGAGTACTGTACTTGGTATCTGTGCAACCCTACATAACAGAAAAAAAAAACCCACAACACAGAAGACACTTTAAATGCAATCTCTGCACTTGAGTCTGCCCACTTGCCAAGGGTGACTCGGACATACCCTGTTTCCCCGAAAATAAGACCTACCTCGAAAATAAGACCTAGTACTATTTTTGGGAATTGCTAAAATATAAGACCTACCCCAAAAATAAGACCTAGTTGGGGCCATTACCAAGCCCAGTGGTGGAATAAGGGGGAACTTGAAGAGCTGCGGGAGAGAATCAGCGGTACCAACGAAGCCAGCTCTAGAGGAAGCGAGGAGTAAGTGGAGGGAGCAGAGCCGCATAGGCTGATGCTTCCACTATAGCGCCGGCTCCTGTCACTGTTCAGTCACTCATCTACCAGTGCTTCCCCTGAATGTAATCTCATCTAAGCTATCTTACTTTTCTATATCATACCTTAAACACCTTGTACACTGAAGCCTAGGAAAACAAAAACATCAAGGTGACAAATTTGGAACTGTATGACTTACCTCAATTGTAGGATCGTATTCATCTACAAAATGGTTCTGTATAAGCTGTATTGTTAAGGCACTTTTTCCAACACCCCCAGCTCCCACCACCACCAGTTTGTATTCGGTCATTTCTGTAGACTGGTTCCCTAAAACACAAAGAGAGTGTTTAGTAGACCTTTTAAATGCAACCTGTATTAAGGGAAAAATAAAGGCTCTCAACTCTGGGCTGACCTTATTCTGAATTAGCAACAGTTGTGCTGCTTACATACCCTTGGTGGACTTTGTAAAATATTAGCCATTTATACTGCACCTAATACACAAAATAGTTTGCTTACGATTTGTCATACAGCACATAGGGAAGGCTTAAAACTGGAATACATTTAAAATAAACACTGAAATTAATGGTCACAACCATACATGCTATGCTTGGAGAGGAGTCAAGGCCTACGAAGAAAAGCACACCATTCTTCCTGTGAAACATGGAGATGGATCTCTGCTGTTTTGGGGGGGGGTGTAAGCTACATAATGGCACAGCATATTTCGATAAAACTAGTGGCAAGATGAATACAGCATTTTATAAGAATATTGGACAATTTGAATTCATCAGCCCAAAAGCAATGCATGGGACACAACTGGACTTCCCAAAGCGACAATGATCTGAAGCATAATGCCATGTTGACCCCTCACAACAACATCATTGAGCAACTTTGGGAAGATCTCAAGCATGCCATTTCAAAAAAAGTAAAAAAGGACCTGAAGGATTTTTGTCAAAAAGAATAAGCAGCTTTACCACACAAGAAAATAAACTGCCTCAATTAAAACCTTCACAAAAGACTGCAACCATCAATGATGCGAAAAGAGGCAACAGATCATTTTAATGATTGTTCTATTCTGTGATGCTTAATAGTTTAAATCAAATGAAATCTAAAGAAATATATGTTTGTTGTGATCACTTGTGTTTTCTTAAAAATATTCCAAATTTTATAAGCCCTGCCAGAGGTATGTAAACATATGAGCACAACTGCATATTAAGTGGAAATATGTATAAAAGCAATAAGCTACAATATAGACCTACAATATAGACATTCTGCTCAATACCTTAACCACAAAAAAAGGTATTAAAAAAGGTATAAAATTATATCAGAGGCAGAGAATAAATGTTTAGGCGCCTAGCAACTAGCCACCAAATATGCTAGTTTATAGGAGTTGTGCAGTCATGTACCTGTTTTTTAAAAAACAGAAGTGTTGTCAAGGAGTGAGATTATGACAAATAAAATGAAACCACAGAAATGGTGACTAAGAAACGCTTCCTTTTCCTTTTAACATTCATATGACCTCTTGTAGTAAAATATAAAAAGAACAATGGGAGGGAGTTCCTGACAACAGGAGCAGACAGTTTTCTTAAACAACCAATCAGCGGCACTCTTCAGTTTAGCTTTAAAAATGAGAGGTGCTGATAAGTTGCCATGGGCAACTGCTCCTGATTCTGTCTGCTCCAGTTTTTATGAATTCCACTCAATTCGGATAAAGTAGAACTCTAATATGAGCTATTCTCTGAATCTAAAGTAGCCCAAAATATTGATTGATATTAAAATTTAAATACAGATTCATATGCCCCTTACAGTCAAGCACATGAACTTACTATATTTATGAAAAAGTTAAAGTAGAACTAAACCTTTAGCAAACGACACTTAAAAATGCATTCAAGCACCCTAACGGTTCACAATACTGTACCGTCTTTGTGTATCACTTGGCTACAGATCCTCAAGCCATCTCTGAATTCATGCTGACACTGTCCTTCCTTTTGGAGGGTGGCTACTTTTGTTCCCCATGGGTGTGTAGTAAAGCAGCCACTGCCCCAAGCTCACTTTCCTAACCGACTACAATCTCAATACATATTAGTGAACTAAACGGGAGATTGTAGTCCATCACTACTTTTCTCAGGCTCGCATACCCTACACAAACTGGGAAAAGCACCTGGTGGACATGGAAGGAAAAGGCAGCAAAGGGCTGGGTAGAAAAAGGTCTCAAGGCTGCACACAATTAATATGTGGAAAACTGTTACTTGTTACAGTTAGGCATTCATAGCATAGACAAAAAGACAACATTGACTATCATGTAAAAAAAAAAAGTTATGCTCACTACACGGGTCTAGAACAAGTTGGCTGGAATGATCGAGCGAATACACATTTTTTTTTTTTTTTAGTTTAGAACCTAGACACAAACAAGCACTTAAACTGTGAGTGCTGGGGTAGCCCCACTACTAAGGGTTAATATTTTTTTTCCTGGAGTAGAATCCTTTAATGCATGTTTTATGTGCCCCCGCCCCCATGCCTCCACAGCATCTAGAGGCTGGGAGCTATACCCAGCCTGCTATTGGATATTTTCAAATGCAATAGCCAATAACAGGCTGGCTATTGCACCTGCAAAAAATACTGGAAAAAAAAAAAAATGTAAAAAAAGTTAATAAAAAATGCAAACAAATTTTGTTTAAAAGGTTTAACTCCTTCGTGACGGGAGACGTACACTGTACGTCCCGCCACAAAGGGACCAAATGACTTGTCACGTACACTGTACGTGACGAGTTATTTGCTGCACTAGAAGGCTGGTAACCGCTGATAATTAATGTATCCCTCAGTTTAGAGGCATCCATTAATGAAACGGTTAACCTTCTTAAGACACCCGGTACCTTAATATCAGGTGTCAGAGTCAAAGCAGAGCCGGCAAACATGCCGGCATTCTGACAGCTCGTATAGATCGAGAGATATCTCTCTCAAGCTATACTGGCTTTTTTTTTTTTCACTTTCAGGGATACATAATGTATCTATTCCTGAAAGAAGAATGTTTCAGTTTGCTGATGGTTGTTGTAACAATCAGAAAACCTTTAGTAACAGCTGAATCCTGAACTGCTGCAGGATCAGTGTCACTAACTTATTATCGGCTGTTCTGAAGTTTGAAGCAGCCTTATAATAAGCAGTAATAGTGAGATTCACAATGACTGCTTGATATAATTAAATAAATAAAACATTTTTAAGTATAAAAAAAAGTGAAAAGTGTAAAAAAATAAAAAAAAATAAGGGACAAATAAATGAATGTATTTATTGCATTTTGTTTTAGCTGTGCTGTTTTTGTAAAAAAAAATACTACAAATCAAAACTGGGTGTTTTAACGTTTTCTCCTCTTTTTTTATATTTTATGTGTCCTGAGGCGTTAGACACACATATGTGATATAAATATATAGCCCTATCTGTCCTCTAAAAAACAATATATAATATGTGTGGGTGCACTTTGTAAGAAAGTATATTACCGACGTGGAAGAATCACACAGCAAAAATGTCAAAAGTGTGTCAGTCATTTACGAACAGAAACTAAAAACAAGCTCAGTCATGAAGGGGTTAATAAACTAAAATAAAAAATAGAAATACTTTTTTTGGTGTTATTTTAAATATTATTGTTGTATGTCATTTAAAATAAAAGTTTGGTTATTTTATTATATTGGCTTAGAACACCCCGAAAATAAGATCTAGTGTCTTTTTTCGTGAAGAAAAAAAAAAAATAAGACACGGTCCTATTTTCGTGGAAGAGAAAGTAATTTTCAGTTTTGGCCTGACTTTGCTCCAGGTTTGTTGCAGTGCCATTCATTTCCATGGATCCCAAATGCACATCCCGTTCCCAGTGTGACTGCCCGCACGGTACTGTAATGTCCTACGTTCCAGTGCAGTATGATTTTTAAAAAATGTGCATTCTGTTATTCTGAAGTAAACTATGTCTGTAACGCTGTATTTATGTATTTTAAATTACATTATTTTTTTTGTTTTGTTATCCGATTAATCGAAGTTAATAATCGGCTACCTAATCAATTATGGAAATAATCGTTAGCTGCAGCCCTACACAGGTGGCAACCTATCACGGTACCACGCTTGTGAAAGAATGGGTCGCTCTCTGGAGTTCAAACGTTTGTAGAAGCAGTGTGCATACCTAAGTGCTTGATTTTATACACCTGTGGCCATGGAGGTGATTGGAAAACCTAAACCCAATGATTGAGGGGTGTCCCAATACTTTTGGAGTGTGAGTGAGTGAGTGAGTGAGTGTGTAAACCTATAGATAATTGCTGGCTTTTTGTTTGTAGAGGTGCACCGAAATGAGAACACAGAGTCCTTAATCTCTTTTTCTGCATCCCCTGTTATCAATGAACAGGAATCCTCTATACTGAGTGTTCCTGTTCATTCATAACTTGAGGATATATTGTGTTTACTATATCCATAATCATGAATGGACAGGAGGGAAGATCCCTTCCCATTCATTCATAATTGAGGATATAGTCAACATGCTATGTCCTCAATTATTTACAAACACTCAGCGATCACTGAGTGTTTGTATCTCGCTCTGCTTCCTGACAGCTGTCACAGGAGGCTGCCTGTGACAGTTTCTCTTCTCAGCGCTGGGACACAGAGCAGCGCCCAGTGGGGAGGAGAGAAAGCAGGAGAGAAAGCAGAGATGCACCGCTAGATCGGCCCTTATGCCAAAAGTGCCATTTTCGGCGGCCGATATATCGGTGCATTCCTAATTGTTTGCATAAACGTATTTTTCTTTTCCTCCCCATTCCTCTCTTAATTGCCATTTTTACTAAGGGCAGATGAATCCCTTTACATAGTGGAACTCTAGGTCTCCTGGAATATGTGACAGTGCACATAATCTTTGGGGGGAAAAAGGTCTTTCCCCCAGAAATCTCGTGGTATTTGAGTTTAGAGTTGAGATTTCCCAGGAAGGCATTGGTGATGTAGCCCCACTGAACCAAGAATTGGAAAAACAATAATTGTATGAAAATGCAAAAACATTTTAAATGATTGACTGCTAGATTATTTCAGATCAGCATGCAAAGAGGGTAAAAGTTTGTATTAAGCCAGGGGTCTCCGGGAACTCAATTTATTCAGGGCCACTGGACACATTTTTTAGTCCCGTGGGGGCCGCTACTATATACGGTACCAGTGTTAATGTATGCACATGTTACTTGCGGCAACTGTCACCGATTGAAATTAATGATCTGGTGACAGCCACTGCATGTAAACGCCTGTACTCACATGTAATCATATGTGAAAGGATTACATGCAAATAGGAATCAATCACTATCCCTGGATGCACGATTGTTTATCCAGCGATAGTGTTTTTGTAACTGCATGTAATCATATCACATACAATTACATGCGGTATGCAGGCATGTACATGCAGCGGCTGTCACCTGATCATTAACTTGAATGGGTGACAGTTGCTGCATGTAAACGCCAGATAAGGGATTCCTGCCGCAGGAAAACGCAAGTTTGCGACAAATTAAGGGCTTTCGAGCATGGTTAGTGGCCGGAACGCACAGAGCAAGCCTCCCTGCATTCTGGGGCAGGAGGGGCCATGGTGTTGATGCACTTGGAATGTATTTAGCCAATATAAAACTAAAAAGTTCAGTTGGACTTTAATGATAGCACTGCATGCAGCTTTAGCAATGCTTAAACAAAGCTTTGTTTTAGAACCCTAGAGCTTTCATATCATACATAAAAAGGAAATAAAAGCAAAGGCCTTTAACCCCCAAACAGCAAGCTTCAAGCCGTGTACATCTTGTTCAAGCCTGCCAAAAGCTATTGCCTGGCAGAGATCACTAAGAAGATGATTGGAATAGGCGTGTATAAAAAAGGGAATTGGATGAGCTACTAGGTCTATGCATGATCTATTTATTGCCTTGTGAAGGGATCAATGTGATGAACGACAGCTTTCATGTTCATTTACATTTCGATACACCCACAAATTACATATAACAGCATCTAATCTAAATAAGTGGAAGAGCCACAACAATATTAGTGTTCGTAAATGAGGTAGCCAAACCCTAAACCAGACTGATCTCGTTCATACTGGCTAAACATTGGCCACATATAATATTCCTCCCCGCCCCCAAGTATGACTGCAATTCTTATAGGGGACCTGACATGTTCACCTTCATGTTCAATGTCTATCACCTACGCTTGTTCAGTTCTTTTGTTCCTGAAAGAAGCCTGGGTCATAAATCCAGGCTGGATACAGAGTCAACTTCTCTCCAAGTCTAGATTAAGCATCACCCCCTGTCAATGTCAAGTTTAGCCTCCTGTCATTCAACTCTCAAATACTAGAATTTGTACTGATCACAGAAACTCTGGTATTTGGATGTTGTATTAAAGGGTGGGGCTTAGCACAGGTGAGTGTAAAGCTGAACTCCGGGCCAAAGTGTTCTTAACCCTTGCAGTGGGGCTACCCACTATGGTACATCCCTGGTGTCTTCACCACCTATACACTGTGTATACAATGTGGTGACTCAAGGACCCTTGGACACTGCAGCGGGAGAGAGAGGCTCCAGGGACCGGTCTAAGAGCAAGCCGGCTCCGAGGATCGGGTGAGCAGAACTTTTTATTTTTTGGCACCAAGAGAAAAACGAGCACTTAACCCTTGCAGTGGGGCTCCAAAGAACATTTTTGCCCAGAGCTCTGCTTTAAAAGATGCCAAAACCCTGTATACAGCAAAAGCAAAGGGCTCGAGGTCCCCCAGAAACAAAGGCATTGATCTGAAGAAAAGTGCAGGTAAGTGCCTGTCATTTACCAGTAGAACAGTACATGCACAGCAAGTACTTTTAGTAGTGAAGCTGCCTACTAGTATGGCTTGTTACAAGAGGGATCTACCCGATAGGACAGATTATACCATGTAGAGAAATAAAATATATAGATCATGCAAGTCCGGGCATGAACCCCTCACCCCTCACCCCCACTGCCGTCTGCCACCACATGCTGCCACCACCCCAGCCTCCCCCATGGCTTTCAGAGTCATGGCAAGGTAATTCAGGATGGAGAGGGGAGAGCAGTTTGTTCGTTGTCCACTCTGCACTCGCAGCCTTCCCATCTCAGCTGTCACAGGAGAGCCAGCACAGTACTGTGCTAGCACTACTGTATTGGAGGTGACAGGTTCAATAAAGAGAACCTGTCATCTCCAAATGCCATTAGCAATTACACAGGGGATTGTTAGCTCCTGTGTTATAGCAATTAAGTGGAAAAAAAAAAAGTGTAAAACAAATACAAATAAAAAAACACCCAAATAATAAATTAAAAAAGTAAATAGAAATGAAAAAAGTGATTAAAAAAGGTAAAATAAAATGGAAATTAAAAAAGTAAAAAAGTGATAAAGTAAAAAATAAATAACCAACTCCAAATAAATGCACGTGTAGGGAAGTGTGTGTGTATGCTGCTCCCATTCCACTGTGTGCCGTATTGTGGTACTGGGGAAGCAGCGCTCTCTAACACGCACAATGTACATTAAAGGATAAGTTCACTTTCCCAAGTAATTTGGGAAAATGGAATTAACCGCTCAAATCTGGACCCTCTCTCCCCCCTTCCCCTCCACTATACTCACATTTCAGCAAACAGTGCTTCCCCTCAGCCGGTAAGGGTTGTACCATCTGTACCCTGTACTGCTGTCCAGTGCGGCCCTGTGCCATGTATGCTGAATTTCGCAAATTGTCAAAGTTTCATGACAGCTGCCTTTCATTACCTGTTGGATAAAAGGGAGCAAGCATTGTCCATGCTTCATGGCAGAAAGCCACAAAATATGTGTCACTGGTATATTTATTTTTTGTGATGGAGAAATAATATTAATTTCAGCTAAAGCTCTATAAATATTCAACAGCTGTCATTTTTTGTCACAGTTACAGGCTAAACAGGTTTGTTTAGTTCCACTGAAACCTACAGAATGCAAAACAGGAAAATACTTAAAACAAATGTTTTAATGTAAATTGATACATAGCAGAACAGCTGCGACTACAGTGAAAGAATGTGTTATGAACTTGGTGATTGATAATACAGGAAAAATTAGTCTGATCCCTTTTCTCTACCATGGTGGCATACTGTTTTATCACCTCGGCCATTGATAAGAAAACCATTTAGAGATGCTACCAATTATCATACCATAATGGCATAGAACCTATAAGTAGCTAGATGGACGGCTGCTTTACAGCCGCACAAGAAGTCTTGTACAAAACGGCTTCCCTGAACTACATTTAGCCCTGCTTTACTGAAGCAGGGCTAAATGTGGGGGGGCGGGGGGTTAGGGGGGGGGACCTGCCCGATGCCCG
>NW_017308020.1:136958-152953 GCF_000935625.1 Nanorana parkeri
GCGGGGGGTTAGGGGGGGGGACCTGCCCGGTGCCCGGAACTGCATGTCCCAGGCATCAGGTGATAGGAATTCCACACCTGATTTACGTACACGTCATACACAGGGGGAACAGGAGAAGACGTTAAAGTGACATTAAAGTAAAAAAAAAAACACTTCCCTCCCCCCAATGTTAATGTCAGCACTTACCTTAAATTATGTTTCTTAATACGATCTTCTTCTTTCCTGTCCTTTTCATCTGTACCTCCAGCGCTGCTGCGGGTTTCCGATCCAGCGCTGACTCATCTGTCCTTCCTGGCACTTTCTGTCCCACGGTGTCTGCATGCAGGTGCACGCGTCCAAAGACTTACCTTTTGTCTCTCCTCGTCTCCCGGCCAAAAATCTGAACTGCGCATGCGCCCGCCCCAAGATGCTTTGCGGCCATCCCGAGAATGTTCACATTTTCGGAAGGGAGCGCGCGGGGAAGACACAGGTAAGCATTATCCTATTTTAAAGCCAGAGCCAGCTGTCAGTCACGCAGCTGTGCGGATCCCGGCATAATTGTCAGGAAGCTGTCACCTCCCCCAGCCTCTGTACCCGACGGCCGCTGCTCGTTCCTATCACAGGAGTTCTAGCAACAGTGCTGTGCTAGAACTCCTGTGTTGGAGGTGACAGGGTCAATAAAGAGTACCTGTCATCTCTAAATAAATAGTTAAAAAGAAAAATTAAAAATGTAAAAAATAAAAAGGGGATTGTAAAAAATTTTCATTTGTTTTATTTTTCTTTAAAGTAAATAAAAATAGAAAAAATTAAAACCAGCCCCGCTGCCCCCATCTGCATGGGAATAAACGTGCAGTGTTTTCAACTGCAATCGTGTGCAACCGCACGGGCAGGGCGGTATTGCAGCAGGAAAAAGCGCAATCTGCCTGGCATGACTGGGGTGCCATTAGAAAATTATGGCACTGCCAGCACGATCGGCAGTGGTGTGATCTCTGACTGCCCGGTCATCGTGCACGAAACCGAGCGTATGGATGGGTGGTCACGGAATCGCACACCACCGCCGATCGTGCTGTCAGTGCCATTATTTTCTAATGGCACCCCAGTCGTGCCAGGCAGATTGCGCATTTTCCTGCTGCAATACTGCCCGGGCGATCCCACATGATCACGGTTGAAAACACTGCACGGTGCATGTCGTGAAAATAGGTACATCTACCTTTTTTTCAGCGATTGTCACGCAGATGTAACCCCATACATGCGGATGCAACCGCTGTATGCAACCGCTGTATGCAACCGCACACGATCGCACGTCCTGGGAATCATCAAGTCTGCACCAACCCTAAAGGGTATATTCACTTTCCAAAGTAATTTGGGAAAATGGAATTACCCACACAAATCTCCCTCCCACTATACTTACCTTTCAGCAAACGGTCCTTCCTGTCCACCAGTACGGGTGTACTATCTGTACCTGTTCCATGTATTCTGAATTTCGCTCGCAAATTGCAAGCACTCGTTGGTCAACGCAGTCACCTGACGGCACTTACCAATGAGAAGTTCTTCATAGCACTGCTAAATACGGTTTTGGTTAAAATTATTTTTTTTGGATCAGGACAAGTAGATTGTCATGAAGGACAAGTAGATTCGGTCCCCGCTTTAGTCCTTGGACAAGCAGCTTTTTCCAACATTTCCACACCCCTGGGGGATAATCGATTATTCATTGCAGCCCTAATTAAGATTTAAAGTAGTATTAAACTCTAAAGCCTCTTTTCAAAAACGAATCCAGATTAAATACACATTGCCTAGCAAAGTAATTCTTTTAAATTTTGCACAAACACTTAGACATGTTTACAAACAGCTTCAACTCTCTCAGCTCTGCGTCCCTGAACATCCTCTCCAGTACAAGATCACAAGGGAGAGCACAGTCTCCAGCAGCTCTCTCTCTACTAGCTTGGAAAAGGGAGGAGCAGGGGAGTGGATTGCCTTGCTGTGTGTTTGTGGAGACGCCCATAAGAGTGGCTCCATAATAGAACCCTGCGTGGAAAAGGGGTCACTCCTGCAATCTGCCTCCTCTAGAGAATTAAGTTTTACTCTCCTTCTGCAGCCTCCAGGGATAGTGGGGAAAAGGAAACTTCTTATCCAGGGGCCTGGAAAAGCAGCCTCCCAGGGCCGAGGGCATGTGGCCTGGTATCGCAGGGACGCTCGCCCCCTCCCCCCCCTGCCAGGCCTAGGGTGGGGTTTCTCCTCAAAATTCCTACCAGACCTTGAGGGCCTGGTATGACGTTAAGGGGGTAACCCCACACACACTTTTTTTTTACCTGGGGTCCCTCCTAAAATTCTTACCAGACCTAAGGGGTTTGGTATTGTTTGAGAGGGGGAACCGCACACTTTTTTTTCTTTAACCCCTTCGTGACTGACTACGTACAGTGTACGTCGCCAGCATCGGGGCTGTTTAAACAGACTCCCGGGACTCTGTTTAAACTTGTAGAGCCGACTGTTGGCTTTACAACAGAAGCGATCCTGGCGACTTACCTGTCGCCAGATCGCTTCTGCGTCCCGAAGAAGGGGCCGCGCCCCCCGCTGGACACCCCCGCCGTGCATTGATTCATGTCCCCCAGGGCAGTACCCGAATGCCCATACACTTTTTATGGCCATTAACTTGCAAATAAGCCTTCAAAATGGGGTCAATTGATTTTCAAAGTTCTACCCCCATAGACTTGCATTGAGTTCAAACTTTTTCCAGGTTCGCATCCGAACCGAACAGGGGGTGTTCGGCTCATCACTACTCCTGATCTCTGTCTGCATAAGTGCAAGCTCTGGCGCCTTATCATTAGGAGGCCAGCTACAGGAACCAGAAGGGACAGCCGGCTCCCCATGACGTTAACAAGGAAAATGGCCTTGCGAAACAGGATGTGTAGTAGGAGAGCAGTGAAGACAAAAGACAACAATGGATCTGTTGGGCTTATAAATATACTACTACAGCACCAAAAGGTAAACCATTTTGATTTGGGAGGGTGATGTTCCGCATTAAAAGTAATATTAAAGAACTCCAGTTAAAATCGTCATGTTTGCATAGGGTCAAAAATAACAATTACCGATCCTCCAAACCGGCCGCCTATGACACCACTCCCTCCAGCCTATCTCCTCCTCTGCTGCAGCGATTGTATGCCCCTCCTTGTCCTCATGGCCCATACAGATGACCCGAGAGCCCATACATACAGACCACCTGAGAGGCACAAAGCCCCCGAGAGCCACGCAGCCTCCATTAGAACCCAAGACTTAAGCACATAATTACAGTGAGGAAAATAATTATTTGATCCCCTGCAGATAGGTGTATTTTAAATGATAGAGACAGAATATCAAAAAAAAAATCCAGAAGAAAAACAAAAAAAAAACACGATACAAATGTTATAAATTAAGTAAAATAAGTATTTGATCCCCTACCAACAAACAATAATTCTGGCTCCCACATACTGGCTTTGTGGTACACAAATTAGTCCTGTCAATTTAAGAAGGTGCTCCTAATGGCAACTCGTTATGTATTGTTTTTTCTGGCTTTTTGGTTGATATTCTGTATCATATAAAATACACCTATGATAAAAATGATAGACCTTTCATTTCTTTGTAAGTGGGCAAACTTACAAAATGTTTTTTTCTAAAAGAAATCATCAGTATTCAGGTCTAATTGCAAATTGGGCACTTTGAGATACATAAGCTGGTTTAGTGATCCAATTCGGGCACTCGGGCTCGAAAAGGTTCGCCATCACTGGTCTAGGGCATTGGCACTACATGTCCCATAATTCCCTGGGTCACCCTTTTGCACATGTGTGCCTGAGCATTTATAGCTTCGGCTACCATCTGTGGTGCCTGTTTGTAAGTGCCCAGCACACACATAAGGGTGGCTCTAGGGAGCACATGCAAGGCAACTGAGCAACCCTGTAGGCAGAAATCAATAGGATTTAATTTGTGATGACAGATTTTCCAGCAAAAAGAGGCACTATAAGGAAAAAAGGCAACAGCAGCAATACTTGAAATGTAAATATAAGTATATATTTACAACGTATTGTTCCACTGCCATTAGTCAACTCTGGGAATTGCACAGCTCAGTCTGACAAACCAAGCTGGCAGCATCGATTCTATCAGCGATGCCTGTAGGATGTACAGTGTGAGGAATCAGGAAAGGACGGGACAGCCGTATACCATGGCAGAGACACGTGTGAATGGGATAGAAAGCAGCTTTGTGCGGGAATTGCCTGTTATGTGAACTTACTCTCCGAGCTGTGCAGTCACTGCTCCCCTCCAGGTCCATGCACCGCTCTCCTTCTTCAAATCCTGCCGACTGGCCTTGGCTCGGAGCTCCACTTCTGTCCGGGCGCACCCTGCAGCTTTCCTCCCAGCTGCTGCCGCTTCCGCATCTAGGACAACAAATCTCGCGAGACTTCCTTACCTCGCGTTGGCGGCTTCTCAACTCACGCCAGCCGGTGTTTTGTCATAAAAGCTAATCTGATAGATTTACTTTTGTGACAGAACACCGGGCACATTCTACCTTCACTTCGTTGAATGCAGATGGTGTAATGACTGCTGCTTCTCATTAGATGTAGTCACTCCCTCAGATTACGCGTATTTATATGTCGTTTTATACAAAAATGGTCAGCTCGGGTCTTTATTACCGGGGAATTCAACATTTTACCACATAGAAGCAGATTCAATAAGGAATTTGTGGCAATTCTGGCGTTATGGCCCTGTTAGAAAATTGCAACAAATTCCATGCAACAATTTACTCCCTATTTCCAGCACGTGCGATAAACTCAGGTAATTCTAGTGTGCCAAATGTAAGAAATAGCGCCATACCGGTGATAAGAAAAGTGGGAGTAAATAAGACCTTTTCCATGTTAGAGTAAATATTTTCACATGTACAATTCTGCAACAGATTCGTATACACCTTATCAGCAGTTAGGCTCCATTCACATATGGCATTTGCGTTCCGCACGGAAAACTCGCAGAAAACCGCTCATGTGGGAATGGAGCCTTATGCCACTCCATCACAAGTTGTGTCATTTGTTCCATAGATGGGGCACAGATTGCTGACCAGCTATGATCAGCTCAGACCCCTCTAAATGGAGAATCACCAGGCCATTTTTTAGTTCTCAGCGCTGTGCAAGTTTGGCTGAGAATTCCTCCATTTCACAACACTGTAACAAAATGTATTTTATTATGGTTTTGGTTTTTTTCGGAGGAGACAGCATTGGTATTCCAGAGCTACAAGGAATGCAATAAGAGAAGTAAACACGATATTCAAGCAGCTAAAATAGATTACGAAAATCACATCGCCACGGTCTGTAAGAAGAATCCCAGAAAATTCTACCAATATATAAACAATAAAAAGGTAACAAAAGAGCAGGTAGGCCCAAAAAAATATGAGAATGGGAGATTAATCACAAACGACAGGGAGAAGGCTAAGCTATTAAATTCATTTTTTTTCTCAGTATACACTCAAGAAAAAGACGGGTTTAATGGAGATAAGAATGTGAGTAGCTTAGTGTGTAAGATACCGCAGTGGTTGACAGTAACCGGAGTTCAACAAAGACTTGATAAACTTAATGCAAATAAATCATTAGGACCAGATATCAGCCATAGCGCAGGGATCTCAAGTCTCACTGATGTTCAGGGAGTCTCCCGCTATTAGATAGCGCTCCCGGACATCAGCGAGAGAGGCATTTTCTCCCTGAAAGGTTTACTGTGAGTAAACCTTTCCGGTAAGATATTAGTGGGTAAAGTTTCAGAGTGAGGCTTGCCTCCTGGAGGAAGGTCATGTGATCTCTAGAGTAGCCTCAGAACGAGGCTTGGCTCTCAGAAGGAAGAAGCTACTTGCTGCACAGAGAGGGCGGACATAGACTACTATTGAGAGCAGGTACAGGCACTGAGATCTACTGCTGCAGGGTTGAGAGAGTGCTGTTAACCCTTTGTGGATAATATAGAATCAATTATATGTCCTGGTTGTCTAGTTATAGAGAACATTTATTTCATTTGCTGCCCATAGCAACTAGTCAACTCTGTATTAGGGACTTTACTCCTCAGCGTTTTTTTAAAAAGGTCTCGGGCTGTCTAATAAATTGTGACCTTTACACTGACAGATACTTGAACATCAATTCACAAATCTGATGTATATATACATAAATATATAATATTATTGTATTATTGGTATATGGATTTTTTTGTACTGTGTATGTATGTATGTATATTAGGGCTGCGGAAATTAACGATTAATTCCTCGATTAATCGTTAATTTTTTTGATCGATCAAAATTATTTTGATCGATCAAAGTTCTTTTGATCCGTACTCAACTCTCCGCCGGCTTCCGGGTCTTCCGTCGGAGATTCGGGGACGTCACGGACATCGACGTCACCGGACTCCTTCCTTCTTCAGCCGACAGCCACTTGGGGAAGGGGGGAGTAGTCCGGTGACGTCGATGTCCGTCACGTCACTGGACTCCTTCCCCTTCCCTTCGTTACCCGATGAAGCTGCTTGGGCCGGTGAGTACACATCCCGGCCGGGAGAGAAAATCGATTTATTACTTCATTGCTGTGCTGTATGTGTATAGGCCAATGTAGTTGGATCTGTATGTTCGTTATAATTAATCGAAATTAATGTGTTCGAGTATAATGTAAGTCATACAAATAGAGATATTTGGTTACTAATGATGCGATTGAACTACTATAAACATGCAGGACTGACTTTGGGGGGTATGGGGAGGATTTCCATGTCACGATCTGGGATCTCTAGACTCCACGAAACTATGTTTTCCCTTCCAGCAATCCCCCATATTTTTAAATATAACTGACCACCGAACATATGGAATAATAGGGGCCACCAGGATCCGTGCATTAGGACATAGTCTGTCTCTCCGCAATCGTAGAGAGTGACACTGGTCAAAAGAGGCTTCCCTCGTTGCTAAGCTGCCAGCGGGAGGAGCTCCTCCCCCCTAGAAAGCGACTACTGCATAGATGCGCACGCACACCCGGACAATCATGGCTTTCGCTATTTCTATATATATGCATAATGATTAATAGAGGACGAACCGAATGGCCATTGGGACATACCCATGCTAATGACCCGGTAAACTATAGGGGCAGAGACGAACTTAGCTTCACACCTGGGACACAATATCAGAAAATACCCCCACTAAGGGCACAACCCGTGGGGGCTCATCAATTATTTATAATTTAGAATTGTAAAAAATGTTTATAGATATGGATGGCATCTTAAAGAATGATGGAAATCTGTTCACCTTTCCTCCAGCCATTTGGTACGGAGAAAAGAAACGCTAGAAACACGTGTTCTGCCAAGAGGGAGGGCCAATAAATCATGCAAGACTCACACAGTCTTTACTTACCACAGCTAGCAGACACTAGTTACTCACCAAGGATTGCAGAATCCAACCATTTTTACACCACACAACCCACTACAATAACACTCACATACTTTGGGACATATTTATATTTATATATACACCTTCATGGTTAATGACGCTGTACCTAAGCACCTACACATGCAGCACATACAATCAAAAATACACATACACTTTACAACACCATGGATTCCCTCCTCCTCCACCACGTCTCTCCCCTCCCCCCTTTTTTTTTTTGCAGTGGATATATACACTTTTGATGTTTGCGGCTGCTTGGTTTTGTTTTCTTTCTTCGCTTTTTCTTCCTTTTCTCCACCCTCTAAATTCTCTTCCTCTTCTTTTTTCTTTTCTTCACCTATTTCTGGTATGGACACTTGGTTTCATATAGAAACCATATAAACATATATACACGTTGTTAAGTTAGAAATACACCATTAACAATTAGCGTGGATCCCACACAATCTAGGAGCTTACTGTTATGAGCAATTGAAATAAATTCACATTAGAAGCACGGTAGGACAACAGATGACAATTATTATACATATGCCCTACTCCCTCTATCCAACAGTGAAACCAAAATAGAACCACATGAATACCCAGTCGGGTCTTTTTCCAATATATATCACCTATGGTAGCCTCCCGGTGAGGCCGGCTGGATGATTGGATGCCATCTCTCCCTATATAACCCTGGGATCCCGATTGTGACACAGAGGAGATCGTGGAGGTGGTTCTTGGATTCATCCGACTTCCGCTCTCTCGACCCTCCAAGTGCTTCCCTTGCCTCACAGACTAACCCTGCATGGTAAGTACCCGACAACTAAATTGAAGGAGATTGACGACATGTAACAATTGTTGAAAATAGATCATATATGCAAACGTAATAGTGCCTATTTAGAGATGTCTGTGACCATAAACCAATGTGTACCTCAATAAATAATTTTCTTTACTGATAGATCCATTTGTTTTGGGTCCCCTGATGAAGCCACTGGCGAAACGCGTCGGGACCTATTAAGCTAAGCCCTCAAAGGGACAATTTTAAATCTGTCAAACTTGTGATTAATGTCATGCTTTATACCTTGAATAACCTGGATCACATTTATATGTATGTACTAAATTAATGCCTATACAAGCAAATCCCATGCAGGGTTTTTGCTAGATACATGAAATACTCTGTTAGATATATGAAATGCATTGTTTTTTTATATTATACAAAATAAAAATGTATTCTATATTTTAGCACATCTCTCTTGACTATTTAATTGCACCCCTCCAGAAACCCTATCTTTTTTGCTTTTTATTACTAATTTATCTATATGTGACTTATTTTACTTTTTCAATAATTCTTATTTTTTTTTTACACTTAATGTTATTGCTATCACAAAGGGGGCTAACAAGGCACAGGCACACTGACAGGTCTTCTTTATGGAGACATTAGGGGTCTCGCCAATGGGAGTTTGCCGTCCATCTGTTTTTTACAACTGGCGGACGGCAAGTGGTTAAAGTGCAGGTCTACTTTTGCAGCCATATTGGGATAACACCAATTTTATATTTGTTACATGTTCCCATTCACATAACTTACAACCCTCATTACAAAAAAGTTGAGATGTGTAAAATCTACATAAAACAGAATGCAATTATTTGAAATCTCATAAACCCATATTTAAACTGAGAAAATGTACCATGTTAAGAAAAAAAAGGGTAATTTTAAAATTGATGGCAGCAACACATCTCAAAAAAGTTGGGACAGGGCAACAAAAAGCTGACAAAGTAAGTGGTGCTACAAGGAAGAGCTGGAAGAACTAATTGAGTTAACTGGCAACAGGTCAGTAACATAATTGGGTATAAAAAGAGCATCTTAGAGAGTCAGAATGTCTCAAAAGTAAAGATGGGCAGAGATTCACCAATCTGAAAAGCTGCGCCCAAGAATTGTCGAACAATTTCAGAATAATGTTCCTCAATGTAAAATTGCAAAATATTTAAATGTATCATCATCTACAGTACGTAACATCATCAAAAGATTCAGAGAATCTAGGGAAATCTCTGCGCAGGGGACAAGGCCGAAATGCAATATGGATGCCTGTGATCTACGTGCCCTCAGATGGCGCTGCATTAAAAACAGGCATGATTCTGTGATGGACATCACTGCATGGGCTCAGGAATAGTTCCAAAATTCACTGCCTGCGAACACAGTTCCCTGTGCCATCCAAAAATACAAGTTGAAGCTCTATCATTCAGATGATGTCTGTTTCAGGGAAGGCCTTGCATATTGCAGCAGTATATTGCTAAACCACATGCTGCATCTATGACAACAGCATGGCTTCATAGTAAAAGAGTCAGGGTGCTTAACTGGCCTGCCTGCAGTATATTGGTGAAAGGTCTTTTCACCAATTGACAATATTTGGCGCATCTTGTAAAGAAAAATACAACAAAGAAGACCCAGGACTGTTCAGCAGTTAGAATCCTATATCGGGCAAGAATGGGACAACATTGCTCTCAAAATTCCATTAACTGGTCTCTTCAGTTCCCCGACGTTTATAGAGTGTTGTTAAAAAGAAGAGGGGTTGCTACACCGTGGTAAACATGGCCTTGTCCCAACTTTTTCGAGATGTGTTGCTGCCACCAATTTAAAAATTACCTTATTTTTTTCCTAAACTGGTAAATTTTCTCATTTTAAACATTTGATATGTTTTCTATTTTCTATTGTGAATATAATATGGGTTTATAAGATTTGCAAATCATTACATTCTGTTTTTATGCAGATTTTACACAGCATCCCAATTTTTTCGGGAATTGGGGTTGTACAAAAAAAATTTAAAAACTGCTGCTTACATATTACATGCTCTTTCTGAAAGAAAAGTTTTTCTCCAAATGGAATTTTCCTCTGGAATGAAAGGGGGATAGAGAGGTAATGTTTACCATAATTACCCCTGTCTGTACTGTGCTAGTAGATCTAATTTTTAGTTGTAAACTAGGTTTTAACAATGTAATAATAAAGGCTTAAAGCTCTAGAAGCATTGTTTGTTAATAAGGGGAAGTTTAGAGTGGCCCTAGTCTTTCTATGGGGACAGCCAGAGTTTCCTGCAAAAAGTTTCCCAGCACACTCACCAGCCAGCATGCAAAAAAACTTGTCTCACCGCTAAGGTTAAAAACAGAGGTTTAGATACACATCTTCTGCAGAAAATGTGAAAGCCGCACAGCCTCGCCAAGGCACCTCTATATAGTGCTGTCCTAACTCTAAACTATTAGATTCTCCATCTTGGAGCACATGTGGCAAAAGATAAAATTGGATGCAGGTTTGTCAGGAGGAAGCCCAACCTCCTTAAAGGCACAGGGACGCACAAGGGACCCCACACATCATAACGGCAGCTGAGACCCCCCCATGCGTCACTGCACCAAATCAGTCAAGCAAAACAAATGGCAAACGCACTCATCAATTCGTCACCAACTTTACAGCAAGGTGCACATGGAAGGGCTTTATACAGTACAACAGCAACAAACTCCTGACAAACCTGCACCCAAATTTATCTTTTGCCATACGTGCTCCAAGATGGAGGCTCTCATAGTTTAGAGTTAGGACCCCACTATATAGAGGTGCCTTGGCGAGGCTGTGCGGCTTTCACATTTTCTGCAGAAGATGTGTATCTAAACCTCTGTTTTTAACCTTAGCGGTGAGACAAGTTTTTTTGCATGCTGGCTGGTGAGTGTGCTGGGAAACTTTTTGCTGTTGTACTGTATAAAGCCCTTCCATGTGCACCTTGCAGTAAAGCTGGTGACGAATTGATGAGTACGTTTGCCATTTGTTTTGCTAGCCAGAGTTTCCTGTCACTTTAAAATTGAAGAGAGCAGCTTGTAGTCTGAAGGCCTGCTCAACAGATATCTAAAAGGTAAAAAATATTTTTTGGAAAAAAAAATATGTTTAGATATGCTGTGTGAATAGGAACAGAAACATATAGAAGGGTTTTCTTATATTTGACCTAAAAAATGGAAATACACTTTGCAGTTAAGTTTAAGAAGACCCTAGAACAGTGATGGCGAACCTTTTTGAACCCGAGTGCCCAAACTGCAACGCAAAATCAATTTATTTATCTCAAAGTGCCAGCGCTGAAAATAACTTTGGTATTGCAGTTTGGGCGCTCGGGTTTAAGAAACGTTCAACATCACTGCCTAACGGCCTTGAACGGCTCTCACGGGGGACCTGAGCGTCCCGGATCGCCTCTGTAGTCGGGCTGGTCACAATCAGGCAACGGCGGTGACCTCTAAACAGGCAGATTAGCTGGCCGCTTGCGGGGGCCTCACTGGGTCCTAGCTAGGAGGAAGCAGCCGTCTAACCTACCTGTTTATTGGCTGCCGCTGCCTAATTGTGACTGGCCCGGAATGTCTCATGCTGCTCAGTCCCCGTCTGCTCACGTCCTCTCATCTCCGCCTCGATCTCCCTCTGTCTCCACCCCTGCCGCTCCGTCCCCCTTCTCCTCCTGCTCGCTCGTCCGCCGATTTCGCCCCGTCGGCTGCCTTAGGTTCCAGACCATTATAAATTACGAAGCAGATTGTTTACCACGACAGTAGAAGTGATTTTTTTTCTGAAAATATGGGTAAACAACGCGATTTAACAGCCTTTGAACGTGGGATGATTGTTGGCGCTCGGAGCCATGGAGCGAGTATCGGCAAAACAGCAGAATTCGTTAAATGTTCAAGAGCAGCTGTTGTTAAAGTGTTTAAAGACTGGACTGCCACCCTAAAATCTGGGTCTGAACATGCGAATTGTGGCCGTCAGCGTCAATGTTAGGGCAGAACGGAGAGTGGCAAGACTGGTACAAGACAACAGAAGGGCAACAGTGCATCAAATTACTGCAGATCTTAATCAGGGATCCTCTCAAATGATCTCTGAACGCACTGTTCGCCATACACTGCATCGTATGGGATATGGAAGACGAAAGCCTGTTCCAACACCTTTGCTGTCTGCAGATAACAAGATAAAACGTCTCCAATTCGCACAGGAACACAAGGATTGGACATTCGAGCATTTGCAGTTGCATTATGCAGATTGCAGAGTGAGAATTTGGCAGAAACAGCATGAAAGCATGCACCCCACATGCATGAGTACAACCCTTCAAGCTGGTGGGGGCAGTGTTATGGTTTGGGGCATGTTTTCCTGGCATGATTTGGGCCCTTTAATTCGTGTGGAACAACGTCTGAATAGCACAACATACCAAAGAAGTACTGATGGGGTGGTGATAATAATCTGACCACTCAGTGTATATTTCTTACCTTTCAGATGTTTCTTTAGTGAAGGCCTTTGTTCAGATTCCAGGCTATTCCGAGCAGTTTTAAAGTGAAAGAGGAGGTAAAAGCTTTAAATCTTTGTTAGTATAGACATTGTACAAATCGAGTTTACAACTGATGATGAATTCTAACAACACAGTACAGGCAGGGTTAATTACAGTAAGCATAACGTCCAACAGCGCCCTCCTTAACATTACATAGGAGGGAAGATAGGTAGGATTTTTAAGTAACTAAAAAACACTTAAAAACGGCTGCTTACATTTGATTTTTTTCTCTTTAAGTTATGAGAACAAATATAAAGAGGATGTTATCCCAATTTGGGGATACCTTTTAAGATACCTGGTCCTCTGCTGCTGTGGTTGATTCTGTGTTGTGGTGAGGTCTCTGACACGCATGCAGATGTTTAAGTGATAAGAAACAACCAACAAAATTCTGCCATGGACGACTGACTTGGCAGAGTCTAAATTTATCAAATAGAGACTCTTTTGTTCTTAGTTTTTATTGAGCCAGATCAGTTTAGTCACATTGAATGATCATATGAATTTGTGTGTGGCCATCATTAGAGTGGACATTGGGATTGGATAGCTGGTAAATGCTATACTATACTATAATATACTACTGTATACTATACTATACTATACTGACATCTGGGACTCAGAGCTAAAGAGAGAATTTGGGTAGCATTATGTTGTCTGGATTTTTTGAGTTGTGGATAAAAGTTCAGGGGGCATTCACATGCAATTTAAAAGCCAGACCCTCATATTTCCTGCATAATAGTATGCAGCATTAGCAAACACATCAGGGAAATTCAAACTCAAAGTAATAAAGTGAAACTAAATCAGAAAGAGCATAGGTAAGAGTGAAAAAGTGAGCATCTTGTGATGCCTGCTCTTAAGCTGGCCATACATTGCTCTATTTTTCTTCAAACCGTGGGCTGAACGAAAAAAATAGAGCAGATTCCTACATCAACGATACAAACGTGTTGATCGAGGAATCCCTGCTGTTTCTTTTGTATTCTGACAGCAACTGTCGGCCGCTGTTAGAATACCTGAACAGAGCCAGCAGCTCATTGGCTGCCAGCTCTGTTCGTATAAATATTTTCCGACTGGCTCCTTCGATCAGCTGATCGAGGGATGCCCGCCGGAAGGGTGCCCACAGTGGTGCTTCCTGTAAACGCACCCTGCTACACAGTATATCTCACTGCCATTGCATTATAATTTTTCTTTCATCAGTTGTAAGATGATTTTGAAAACAAAGGTTGTCAACCACCAGTAGAAATAACTGCAGTTTGAAGAAGCAGAAATGTATATGCAGGCGAGTGGTTGTACATCCTGAGGTGCTTCCCATGAAGACACCCTAATGCATGGTATTTCCCACCAACTTGTGTATGGAAATTTCCTTCCTCGGTTGTACAAAGATTTGAAAAGCAAAAACAGCAGAACACCAGTGAAGATAGTGGCCTACAGATCCCCTTGGACAAAAATGTTTGATAGTGGAAAAATCGATTCAATCTGGTGTATAGTCACTATTGAAAAGGCAAAAAAACAAGTTGAAGTGGATCTCACCAATGTTGTCCATTCATCCTGAAACTGAAGTTATTGTGCATCTCCATGTTAACTTCATGAAAAGAGTACTGTTTTAACACCACCACATCCACCACGCAGGAGGAACCCACCGGGCCTGGAATGCTGTACTGCGAATAACTAACGTGTTTAATTCTGAACTTCCACAGAGCTAGTACAGCTAGTGTAACCCCAAAGAAAACAGATATCTATACCCCTATCTAAAATGATCCCAGGAGGCATCTAGGCGGGAAAATTAGTTTTTCACTGATGGAACTTTCTCTCTGTGGAACACAAACCTCACTGGCCTTGGACGGAAAGGAAGGAAGTCTACAGAGTTAGCATTTTTTCTTTGACATTATTTCCTCCCAGTGGAACACAAACCTTACTTCCTCCCAGTGGAACACAGCAGCCATTGCCAATAGGGGAATCATGAATGTGCAACCATATGGAAAAAGGCTATTTTGAATGACAATCTTGCTGTGAGGTCTACTCTTACCGTGTTTCCCCCGAAAATAAGACACTGTGTTATATTTTTTTTCCCCCCGAAAAAAGACACTAGGTCTTGTTTTCGGGGGATGTCTAATTTTTACCTGGCTGCAGCTGTCTGGAGCTCTCCGCTCTGATGCCGTCCAGGGAGCCACCAGTCAGAAGTTCCCTGACCTCACTTCGACCCGCGCTGTGCCTGCTGGGAAATGTAGTTTTCAGCGGCAGCCGAGGCAGACAGGTATGTGTGCAGGTGTGCGTGCGTGCAGTCAGGCGTTGCGGGGGGGGAGGGAGCTGCGACCGGTCTTGATATGTAAATTTCAATTATATGTGCAGCTACCCCGAAAATAACACCTAGCGCTATTTTCAGGGATTTCTGTAATATAAGACCTACCACCGAATTAGGTCTTATTTTTGGGGTAGGTCTTATATTACAGAAATCCCTGAAGATAGTGCTAGGTCTTACTTTCAGGGTAGGTCTTACTTTCGGGGGCCTGTGCCTCCTAGGATCACATTCAACTTTTGATAACTCCCAATATAATCCTTTGTTTTGTTATATTATAGTAAACATTCAAAATATAAACACACATATACACCAATATCAAAAGTTCAGATATAGATTATTTGATGTCCAAAAGGAGAGAAAACAAATGTACATGCATATAGAAAGGAGTAAAACTGTCTTTTGTTCTTCTTTCTTTTCTGTTACAAAAAAACAACTAAAGTTAACAGCTTCATTTATCCCCAGGCTTTGGAAAGCTTTTAGAGTGTGTCTAAAAAGGCATTCTTTTTGAAGGATGATTTTGTCCCAAACCCCCCCCCCTTTGATTATGGTGTACCCTTTTCTAACATATTAAACTTGAGGCCATTGTAGGAGCCCCCATGTTTAAATGCAAAATGTCTCGCCACTAGTGAAAGAAGATTATTGGATCTAATATCATATAGATGGTCTGATATGCGTCTCTTAAAACAGCGTTTATGTATCTGAAAGAGCTAGTTCATATGTGGATGAAGTATTAAAACCACATGTAGAAATGCTTCCGACATATGTACGCGACACCCCGCACATGATTGAACTACTGGATCAACTACAGGTATCAGAAGACACTTTACTAGTAGGGTTAGATGTGGAGGCTCTTTATTCTTCCATCCCTCATGAAAAAGGCATTAACACAGCAAAGAAATTCCTTGACGAATTAGGAGTAGATGAATATGAAAATAATGACTTTGCTCTTTCTCCCGTTTTGTACTCACCCACAATGCTTTTTTATTTAACATGTGTCACATTG
>NW_017308020.1:152979-165242 GCF_000935625.1 Nanorana parkeri
TGTACTTGTGCCACATTTTATCGTGGCACGGGTACATTGGCGATAGCCTCATTTTTTTGGTCAGGCACCACCCATTTACTGGAAGAGTTTGTACAGCTTTTGAATCATAATTCTTGGAATTTAAAATTTACATATACAGTATCTCACAGATTTTTCTATTTTTGTTTTTTTTCCCTGGAACAATTGCATTTAATCCTCAGATATTGTCCAAACGGAATATTGTCTACTACATGTCGTGGGTGGCAGCCAGATGCCAATAAAATGGAATTTCCTGCCGTTTCCTTACGATATAATTTGGTATAGATCATGCCTTCCTCAATTTTGCAAATGAAGATGTCTAAAAAAGGAATAGATTTCTTATCGCATGTACAGTATCTCACAGGAGTACACCCCTCACATTTTTGTAAATATTTTATTATATCATTTCATGTGAGGACACAGAAGAAATGACACTTTGCTACAATGTAAAGTAGTGAGTATATCAGTGTACATTTGCTGTCCCCTAAAAATAACTGAACACACAGCCATTAATGTCTAAACCGCTGGCAACAAAAGTGAGTACCCCCCTAAGGGCCTGTTCACATGAGGTCGACCAAAGTGCACGTGCTCAGCGTCATATCCAGGGTGGGATTCCTCACAAGTCCAACGAGGCCAGGCCTCGGGGCGGCAGTGGGTGCAGGGACGCCGCGACCACTGTCCACAGGTCCCGATGTTTCCGATCCGAGTCACGGCAACAGGCAGATGGGAGGCAACCCCAGGACAGGAGCCGTGGAAGCGTACAAACGGAAGGATTGCAGCGCGCTGGGAGGACTCATCCAGACCATCATGAACGACATGAAGGTGAGAGTGTCTGCCCGGGGAACGCGTGCCCGGGGAAACTTCCATAACAAAGGAGCCAGCGGGGACAATGCAACCTGTTCAGCCGGGGAACTACAAGCCATAGCGTGCATTGGGGCCCCAGCAGGAGGTTAGGCTGCAGCCATTGGAAAGGGGCGCAGGAGCTTCAATGGGTGTGCTGGGACTTGTAGTTCAACTGCAGACTGGCAGCTACAGGCAGCCCCGAGCAGTATTGCATGGCTCATAGACATGTATAGGATTCCTATAGAGGAGGCTGCAGAGAGAAGCAGGACTGGGCACCCAGAGTAGCCCTCATTATCATTACAGGCATGGACAGGACTGGGCACCCAGAGTAGCCCTCATTATCATCATAGGCAAGGAGTGTCATCGTCTAGGGCTGCATGAGTGCTGCACTGGGGAGCTACAGTTCATTGAGGGAACCATGAATGCCCACATGTACTGTGACATACTGAAGCAGAGCATGATCCCCTCCCTTCGGAGACTGGGCCGCAGGGCAGTATGATAACGACCTCCAAGGCGACCAGTGCCTTGCTAAAGAAGCTGAGGCTAAAGGTGATGGAGTGGCCAAGCATGTCTCCAGACCTAAACCCTATTGAGCATCTGTGGGGCATCCTCAAACATCAGGTGGAGGAGCGCAAGATCTCTAACATCCACCAGCTCCGTGATGTCATCATGGAGGAGTGGAAGAGGACTCCAGTGGCAACCTGTGAAGCTCTGGTGAACTACATGCCCAAGAGGGTTAAGGCAGTGCTGGAAAATAATGGTGGCCACACAAAATATTGACACTTTGGGCCCAATTTGGACATTTTCACTTAGGGGTGTACTCACTTTTGTTGCCAGCGGTTGAGACATTAATGGCTGTGTGTTGAGTTATTTTGAGGGGACAGCAAATGTACACTGATATACAAGCTGTACACTCACTACTTTACATTGTAGCAAAGTGTCATTTCTTCTGTGTCGTCACATGAAATGATATAATAAAATATTTACAAAAATGTGAGGGGTGTACTCACTTCTGTGAGATACTGTACATGCGATAAGAAATCTATTCCTTTTTTAGACATCTTCATTTGCAAAATTGAGGAAGGCATGATCTATACCAAATTATATCGTAAGGAAACGGCAGGAAATTCCATTTTATTGGCATCTAGCTGCCACCCACGACATGTAGTAGACAATATTCCGTTTGGACAATATCTGAGGATCAAATGCAATTGTTCCAGGGAAAAAACAAAATTAGAGACCGAAGCACCACAACCAGCGCAATGACTGTGGTGGTAAACAAGGTGGGTGTAAATGGTATTCAACTCATTTGTGGAAGGGTGAGCACTCGCTTTGACAGGTGATTGAGGAGGAGAGTGTGAACTGATGTTACAGTGTGAAGTGATGGACTCGGGTGGAGTAGATGGAAGTAAGTGGAAAACAGCAGAGTGGTGAGGCTGGAGAATGAGCAACTGAAAAAGTGAACTCTGTAACTCACCGGGAAGTTGGTGGTGGTGGGAAATCAACGATGGAGGTGCAGTGAAGAGCTGATGGTGGTTCAGCCAATGATGTCCTATTGCGATTAATCTTCGGGTAGGGATCTGGTCAGTGTGGGGCCCGACTTCTGGAGGAGCAAACCGCAGGCTGGTGGTTGTGTTAGGTTAATGGTGAAGGCGATGTCAACGACAAGGGTTGAAGCGATTCTCTTCAAGTGCTGCGCGTGGTGATGAGTTGGTGCGAGGTGCCTTTGGTCAATTTGGAGAGGATGGCATGATGTCCAATTAATGGAGCAGAAGTGCAGAGGGAGCACGTCCTTGTCTCCAGTTGATCAGGAGCTCCCGTCCTGTGTCAGTGGATTACTGGTACCGAGGGAGAATGTCCTTGTCTCCAGATGTTCAAGTGGAAGTGGGTGGAAGAGGCAAAGGTGCTGCCGTCCTGTGTATGGGGTTAACTGATGGGCACAAAGCTGGAGAAGGTGCGTGCAGTGGGGCTGTGAGAACGGAGGGAGAGCGTCCTTATTGCTAGGAGATCCAGTGAGACGGGGGAGGCAGATCAGGCAGAGAAGCTGCCGTATTGTTGCAGCGGTCGGCTGCTCCGGACAAGGGAGTCAGTGTGTCACATCTCATGGGGCTTGTGCGGGCAGGGGATGAGAGTCCTTGTCTCACAGATACAGAGAGAGGCAGAGAGTGAGCTGTGAGCTGATGGTCAGCAGTGAGCAGTGATGTTCAGCAGTGATGGTCAGCAGTGATGGTCAGCAGTGAGCTGATGGTCGTCTTGGAGGTGTGTTTAGGGTCGTTATCATGTTGGAATACTGCCCAGCGGCCCAGTCTCCGAAGGGAGGGGATCATGCTCTGCTTCAGTATGTCACAGTACACCCCGGTCCGGACATAACAGAAGCCGCATACCAGCACAAGACTACCAAAAAATGTCCCGTTCCCTCCTCCTTTAATAATGTGTTTGAATCACCATTAATCCCCCCACAACCTGAACTCAAATGTATTTTCTGGTCCTGTCCTCCCATTTCCATCCCCACCTCCCCTCGAGGAGCGCTGCACACAGGGCATTTCTCTCAATTTTCTAAATGTTCCAGGGAAGAAGACTTTGAAGAAGAAGCAGGCAAGTTAAGAGGAAGACTCAAGAGGGTATGAGGATAGAATATTAAGAAAAGCATATAAACATGCAAAAAAGTAATGAAAAATGGAAGAGGGGTAAAGACAAAAATACGGAACCATTGAGATTGGTTATCGTTTATATTAACACAGGACATGTGCATTCATTTTTTCTATATAGGCCTGTATCAGGTACCCAACTGGTCCTACATGCATTGTGTTTTTACAGGGAGGGGTTTTGCTAATGTTGGGGAGGGGGGTATACGTGTGCACATTGGGTAAATTATGGTTATACATTTTCTTGTAATACATTGATTTTTTTTTGTATACATATATTTTATGCCAGTTTTGTTTGAAGAACATGTATGTGATCATATGGTTTCCCAGCTGATCTCTGATGTGTAGCCAAGTGGGAACCTGTTGTTTCGTCCATTTTCTTTTAGAACACAGAGATAACAGCTGACAAGCCAGGAAGTGTTTACCATTGTATAATTTAGATTATATTTTGATATGTTTTGTTGATCCATCCAACCTCTACCTTGGGTTTCGCCATTTTTTACAAATAAGTACAGGGTACAATAATACCCATAATTACTCATTCTCATGAAAAAGTCAAAGCAAATAATTACATACACACATTGCGACAAAGTCCATTAATAAAAACTGAATGTAAAAAAGTGTAAACAATGTTCCTTTATGTAAATCCATTGTCAATAACACCATCCAGTTATACAGATTCAGTTCAATAACAATGACCCACCACCTGACATTGCTTTCAGTGTCAGGTCATCATCATGGTGGCTGGGAAACATCATCAGGTGGTGACCATTGTGATTAACACTAGATCTACATTACTGGGTGATGTGAATGGTGGTGAAGGACATTGTTTAATGTAATTTTAATTCAAGGACAGCACTGGTGCATTCCTTCCCAAATTTGGATGAGGGGGATAGGAACCCATTTACTCTGACTGGCACTGTGGGGGCATCATACAATGATATGATTTTTACAAGGTAATAACTGGTATGCCTATATGTAGTAAGGTTGCTTCCAGGAACCCCCAGTTAAAGCAGCTGAATGCCTTTTGTGCTTCAAATTATAGAAGACATAAAGGGTATTTGATTTTGTAGCGTAATCTATTAGTAATATTAGTAAGAGTAATTATCTTAATTGTATTGTCAGGTTTGCTCTTTGCATAGTGCACTTCCTCTTATTAAGTCTGTCCAAAAAGAAGAAACAGCACTCACAGAATTGTAACTAAATGTTAATATAAAATAAACTTGTCTTCATATTCATGGTAATTATATATAGTATGTAATGCAGCAGATGTTAAGGTAGACAGAAAGAATGCTTCAAACCGTAAAGAAATCTGAGAGACATATAAAACGCATCCCACTCTATACATTGCCAAGCAAGCATGCTGGATTAAAGTTATAAAATGTTAAATCCTAACTCCAATTTTGTATAGAGTGGAAGAGTTACAATTTCTGTTGTTTTTTTATTCCGTCACCCCACTGGGGAGATTTTTTTCTCACTTCCTGTCATGTGACACCAGAACAAGAAATGGGGAAGGCTCACTTTGGGGTGTCTACTTTCCAAGAAGGGGTCATTTTGGGGGGCTTCATACTGTCCTGGCATTTTTATTTATTTTTCTCTGACTAAAGCTAGGGAGGACTTGAGAAAAGCATTGACAACTAAGTATAAACGATCTCTCAATTATCTCTCACAACGCTCCTACTAGCTGGGTAGTAAACCCAGGAGGTTCCTCTCTAAACTTTTGAAGGCTAGACAGAGTGCAAATTTCGTTGCCAAGATAAAATCCAAACAGGACGTTATGGTCCACACCTCATCCTCCATTTCCAACGTCTTTAAAGACTCATCTCTATACAATGTGAGACCCGATTCCACTCCCCAAGCTAAAGAACAACATCTACGCCGCATTCGGAATTACCTGCCCTTAACCCCCTTAACCCCCTTCCCTATCCTCATCTCAATTAGAAACCTTAGAATCCGCTATAAAGGTGCCCATACACCTTACAATTATCTGCAGATTTTCTGTGGTCAGATGGAAAAAGTACAACAGATTGGCCCAGGGGGAGATCACTCCTAAATCCACACAGTTAAGTGTAGATGGAGGAATCTGTTGCACATTTTCCATCTGACCACAGAAAATCTGCAGATAATTGTAAGGAGTATGGCCAGCTTTAGTGAAGTGGAAATCCAACAGGCTATTGCCTCCATGGCTACTGGGAAAAGCCTAGGCCCTGACAGCTATACCCTGAAATATTATAAAACATTTCAACACCTTTTGCTCTCCCATCAATGCAATTATTTTAACTCTTTCTTTACCGGATCCCCTACACTCCCGCCCACCCTTACATGCTCATATCTCAGTCTTCCCTAAGCCAGGCAAGGATCCGACCACTTGTGGTAGTTATAGGCCCATATCGTTCCTTAACATAGACATCAAACTATATGCCATGGTCCTTGCATCCAGACTTAACTGTTTGATACCCCAACTGGTACTACTGGGTCAAATGGGCTTCATTTCTGGCAGGGAGGCTAGAGATAGCACCCAGAGAGCAATTTATCTAATTCACTATGTCTCCTCCTCCCCAAACCACACTATGCTTCTGTCAACCGACGTAGAAAAAGCGTTTGACAGAGTTGATTGGGGCACCTTCAGGCAGTGGGTATGGGACCCGGGTTTTTATCTGGTATAATGGCCTTATACACTGAGTGGCCAGATTATGACCAGCCCATCAGTACTTTGTTGGGCCACGAGATAACTCCACGAGATGACTTCATTGGGCCGCCTCGTGACTCCACGAGATGTTGAAAGGTGATGCAAGGAATCTGACACTGCACTGTTGCCCTTCTGTTGTCTTGTACCAGTCTTGCCACTCTGCGTTCTGCCCTAACATTGACTAGTCGCTGACGGCCACCATTCGCACGTTCAGACCCAAATTTTCGGCTGACAGTCCAGTCTTTAAACACTTTAACAACAGCTGCTCTTGAACATTTAACGAATTCTGCTGTTTTGCTGATACAACAATCATCCCACGTTCAAAGGCTGTTAAATCGCGCTGTTTACTCATATCTTCAGAAAAAAAATCACTTCTACTGTCGTGGTAAACAACCTGCTTCCCTATTTATAATGGTCTGGCCCTCTAGCAACTTCAGCGCAAAATTATAGCTAATTAATCTGCAAACGTCAGGTGGTCATAATAATCTGGCCACTCAGTGTATACCAACCCCACAGCCCAAATTAAAATGAACGGCTCCCTTGCAAACCACTTTACCTTGTATAATGTTGCCCGCTATTATTTGCCCTATCCCTGGAACCCCTGCTTTCCTCCATTAGACTTAATAAAAACATCTCTGGTATCTCGGTTGGCACTACAGAACATAAACTGGCCGCCTAGGCAGACGACATACTTTTCTTCATACAACAACCCCAGATCTCACTACCATCCCTGCTGCAAGAATTTGAGTCCTGTAGTTTTATATCAAACTTCAAAATCAATCTCACCAAATCTGAAATATTGAACATCTCCACTCCAGCCAACATAGTCTCTGCCGTGAGGGACATCATGCCCTTCAGCTGGCAAAGCCACAAAATGCAATACCTAGGCATATTTCTCACTCCCCGCACCTCCGAGTTATTTATGACTAACTACATGACCTTGATAAAACGCTATTAAAAAAGACCTCACTACCTGGCTCAACCATCGTCCCTGTATCTCACTGTCTGGCCAGATAATTTTTTTTAAGTTACTTTATGTGAATGAGAAACGTGTAACACATAAAAAATAGGTGGTATCCCAATTTGGCTGCAAAAGTGGAAATACACTTTTTGCAGAGCTTCCTTTAACCACCTCCCATCCGCCAAATGTTCAGAAACGGCCGGAGAGGAGCCTTCTGGATGCAGGTGGGTGTCTTTAAACGTCCTTCATGCGAGCGAAAAAATGGCCTGGACAGGAAAGGGGTGTAACCCCCCCCGTCAGCAAGTAGTCAGGTTTGAAACCCAAGGTCTGGACCTCCATACCCACCAAGGCGGGAAAGCAAGCCCTCTTCACCTTAAATAGGTGCCCCCACTTTTGCAAGTGGGGGGACTTTCTTTTCTGGGCACTCTGGGGACAATTCCCAACGCCTTGGTTCAGAGTATAACATTGATTCTATATAAACAGTGCAGCGCTAAAAATACAGTAGTGTACCTATAAAATTGTTATCCTAAATATCAACTAATATTAAGAACAAATATAAATATGTTCAGTGTTTATTTATATTTTTTTAAACATTTGATGGTAGGATCAGAGCCGGCGCTTCTGTACAAGCAACTGCCTGAGGGCGAAAAATGCAGGGGTGGGGGCCCCTTTAAAATGGCCGCCGCCGGAGGAGAAACGCCAGTTCAGCTGTCTCTCTGAATGCCCGCTTCAATAGTCGGGTTCCTCAGCGGCCACCCACAGCTTCCTCCGCCCACTTTAGCTGTTATAGGCTGGGAGGGAGGCTGCAGCATCACAATTGCCTAGCTGACAGCAGGAAAGTTGGTCCTTAACTGAGGGGACAAGAAGGCAGCTGGAGGCATCATGCTGGACTGGAGGCTGAAGCAGGAAACATCGGTGCTCCCCCCCACCACCAATAGAGGAAGAGGGCAAGTGGTCAGAGCACCAAAATTAGATCATCAGATGATCTCTCCGCACTCTGCGTCACACTGTTGACCTCTACAATCTGCATTGCACATCTGTACCTTGTGTCACACCGCTGATCTCTGTACTGTGCATCAGACCACTGACCTGCGCACTCTTGAATACACCTCTGTACTGTACGTCACACCGCTGACCTCCACACTCTGCTTCACACCTCTGACCTCGATACTGTGCATCACACATCTGTCCCGTGCATTACATAGCTGACCTCCACACTCTGCATCACAGCTCTGCCCTTTGTGTCACACCGCTCTCTGTTCTGTGCGTCACACATCTGTACCATGCGCACACTGCTGACCTCCGCACTCTGCATCACACCTCTGTACTGTCACACTGCTAACCTCTGTACGATGCGTCACACCGCTGACCTCTGCACCTTGGCAATTTCATTTTTCTAATTGATTTAGCTGCGTTGGGTCTTGCGCAGCAGCCTTCTGGGGAACCATGCGACGCCTGCTTACTGGTATTCTGCATTAGAGTGTATGCTTCTCTGTACAGATCCTGTTCTGACTGGCTGTGTACTCTGTACAGCACTATGGTATAGGGCAGAGCTATGATTGTATAAAAATAGTATGTGACTATAGGGGGACTTTAGAGTGTAAGCTACTTGAGTACAGAGGGGGAGGTTAGGGGGCCAGTGAGACCCGGTCCCAGCACCTCCCCCCTTGAGAGTGAGAAGAGGGCGCCCGAGAAATATCTTGCATCAGGGTTCTTTGTTCCTTAGGTCTGCCGCTGTGTGGGAGTAGAGGGGATGTGGGGGACAGTGGGAGCAGAGGGGATGTGGGGGACAGAGGGGATGTGGGGGACAGTGGAAGCAGAGGGAAGATGTGGGGGACAGTGGAAGCAGAGGGGAGGTGGGGGACAGTGTGACCAGAGGGAAGATGTTGGAGCAGAGGGGAGATGTGGGTGTAGAGGGGATGTGGGGGACAGTGGGACCAGAGGGAAGATGTGGGAGTAGAGGGGATGTGGGGGAGAGTGGGAGCAGAGGGCATGTGGGGGTGAGTGGACGCAGAAGGGAGATATGGGAGCATATATGCCCTGCTGAAACCCTACGCATCTGCCCTTGCTGAAACCATCAAGTCCGCACCCCAAAGCAGAAGCACATTGCTGTATAATGTATTGCTGGGATTTGTAGTACTCTAGCTGATGCCATTCTGCATTGCTGTATAATGTTTTGCTGGGATTTGTAGTCCTCGTTAGCTGATATTCTTCAGTGACAGGACTAACAGGGTCGCTCCACCACTGTCCTAAAATCATTAGTCTGTATTGTTTTAGAAAAAGACATGTAGTAATGGGAGGCAGAGATAATTGACAGGGCACTGGGGGTGCACAACTGCACCTTCGCGTGTGTAGGCAAAAACCCTTGCACTGGCCTTCATTAGGATAACCATGTTATAGATGCACGATTATATTTTTAGTGCTACACTATTTATATAGAATTATTTGTTGCGAAAAAAGTACATTTTACTTAGTGTTGGCTGCTGCTTTCTAACATATAAAAGCTCAGAAGTTTTAAACCTATTATTTCAAAGTATAACATACTGGAGTTTTGCTCCCTGCCTGCTCCCAGTTGTCAAATCTCCTCAAAGATAGGCAGATCTCTTTGCTGCCCTAAATCAGCTCCTCTCTCTCGGGGTCACAGTCCCTGTTTTGGGGGGTTTTATTCCAAACTGTGCAATGCACAGATTGAAAGCATGTATAATAAGTTTCTTCAGAGGGGATACCCTAATGGCATTCTTGACACTGCCTTGGGGAAGGCATACGAAAGATTTAATGGTACGACTACACCACGTTGCAGCCAAGAACGTATTCCGTTCGTACAAACGTTTTCTTCATCCTCTAAAATAATTCAGAGGGCCACAATTGAAAACATGAATATTTTGCAGGCAGACAAGACACTTACACCAATTATAAAAAATAGACCATTGGGTGTATATAGACGCAGCAAATCACTTCGTGACATGCTCGTGCAGGCTGATCCCTGTTCCAAATATTCAAAAAAACCTTTTGTTTTTTCTACTAGAACAGGTTGTTTTAAATGCCACCGCTGCAATATATGTAACGCCTTGATTTGTGGAGACTCTTTCACACACCCCTATAACGGGAATAAGTACATGATACATGGTTACCTTACGTGCGATACCGAGTTCTGCGTGTACTTACTCAAATGCCCATGTGCACGGGTATATATAGGCAAAACAATTGGCTCCTTTAAAAGACGCTTCCAAAAACATCGAAGTGATATAAGAACAGCAATCGATAAATTCAATAAAGGTATTGAAATCGAGGCCAATAAACCCGTAGCAATACATTTTGCCGAATGTAAACACCAAACGCATGAAGTGACATCCATATCCAACGATTATATCTGATGCGGCGCCATCCGTAGTCATTGCGAGCACCCACATCTCCACATGGGAAGTCAGGTAAGGAGTGCTACAGGTCCTTGGACATTTATAGTAGATCTAAGGATCCATAACAGTTTCCTGTGGATTCAGAATGGAGTCTATGCAATCTGTTATTGCCTCCCTTAATCTGGGAGATTTCTTGTCCTTGGTGGACACCAAGTATGCAGATTTATGCATCCCTATTGTCCCTGCCCATCAACACCTGCATTTTCAATTTGTTGCTCTTCCCTTCGGTCTTTCACAGCACATGGGGTTTTCACCAAGGTGCTGGCCACTGTCCTGACTGGGCTGCTCTCCCAGGGGTCCCCTATAGTGTGGTCAGTCTGCCCCTCAGGGAATAGTCTGTCAGCCTTGTTGTTCAACATTCGTTGTACAATACAGACTCTTCAGAGCTTCAGTTAGATCCTGAACCTCCAGGAAATCAGAACTAGAACCCTTCATCGCTTCAAGTACCAAGGCCTGGTCTGGTCTGTCCAGGGTCTTCCTGCCACAGAGGAAGTTGCTATCTCTCTGCTGCCACATTTTGACCCTATGTCCACGAAGTGTCCTGCCATTTGCTTTTACATGAAAGGGGTTTGAGGTAGCCTTCTTCGGGGGTGTTTCATATGCTCTTTTTTTTCCTACCCCAGGCTGTTGCAGCATAGCATCCTAGCTGTGTGGGACAAAACGGTTTGATCCAGATACATCCCTATTCATTTACCCAGCAACACAAAACTTTACCTGGTGTGATGGATATCAAGTATGGCACTGGATTTAGGGCAGCCCTTCCTTCTGTTGTCTTGGAAAGCGCTCACGACTTATGCTAGCCTGACAAGCTGGGATGGAGTCCTGGAGGGCCCAGGGGATCTGGTGGTCAGAAGAATTGCACCTTCTGATAAACCCTGGAGCTCAGAGTAATTCAGTTCTCTCTTCAAACACTGGATCGCCCTATTGCAGAATCATCTGACCAGGATAAAGTCAGGCAACGCCACAGCTTACATCAACCATCAAGGAGGCATTAAACGTCAGGTGGCTTTTGCTTACTTGCAAAGTGGCTTCTCCTAGCCATCAGTTCTGCTAGATGTGTTTGAGTTAGCAGCTGGTCATCTAAACCGATAAAGGTTGTGCTGTGGCTCAAGGCTTTCTTTTCTCCAAGGTTGACTTTGCCTTCCACCTTAACCAGGACATTGCGTTATCATCCTGGTGTCCTGCGCCAAAACACCCGTTTCAAAGTATCGGCCCGCGAACCACCTGCAGCCCGCACTATGTGGCCCGCAGGCAGGTGACAAGTCAGGTAAGCTGTCACGCTCCGCATACCTGACATGCAGGAGCAGCTACATGGTCTGCATCTCTATCGGATGCAGACCGCAGAGCTGCTCCTCCCGGCACTGAGATCCTTTCAGCCGCAGCTCAGTTCTAAGGCCCGGCCGAAAGGATGCATTAGTAAGGTATGCAGCAGACCTCACTAACCACCACCAGAGCACCAGGGATCATCGATCTGCCTCCTCCCTTCAAAAAGGTAAGCAGGAGAGGGGGCTGTGTATTTTATTTTATATGTGCATGTGCGGTGGGGGGGTGTTTTATTATTTTATATGTGGGGGAATGGGTAGTATTTTTTTTTTGATATGTGCAGGGGTAGCTTTTAAAAAAATATATATATGATGGGGTAGTTATTTTTTTTATATGTGCAGGGGTAGGTTTTTTTACTGTGTATGGGG